>NC_074707.1:28121666-28211666 GCF_024334085.1 Lutzomyia longipalpis
TGTGGCCCCCCGAGCCCTATGTTGGTCGAGTGGCCGGGGGAGCATGCGAGGAGGTGGAGTTAAGGATGGGGCAGAAACCAGAGGAAAGCCATTTCTTTCCCTAGGAAAAAGAGCAAGAGCCGAGGAAGAGGAAAGGCGAGAAGAGGACCGGAAGCGCTCTGCTGGAAAGCCTTCTGGGCGGCCTATCAACACGCAGGCACGTCGCGAAAAGAGCCCTCGACGGGCATACGGGAGGAAGAAGGGACCAGGGTGGTCTGGTCAAGCTCCACGTCGCGGGATCGCCACCATGCGCCCTGCCCAGAGAGTTTTTATTTCTTCTCCTCCTCCTCCCTACTTTCTCTCTCTCTTAACTTCTCCTTGCAGAAAATACAGCGCAGAAATTTGAATCCCTTACTCGTATCGTAACACTATAAAAAAAAATAACACTTACCAGTCAGCCGTTGAAGGGGTTAATTAAATCAAAAAAACCACAAATTAAAAAATATATTTTTTATGTTCTGAATACGCATTTTTATTTGATAACATTTACATTTTTCAAGTAAAATAATTCAACAAAACATCCATCCGTCCTTTATAGAGGCTTTTCTAGTTTTGTGTTCCCGAAAAAAATGTGCCGGAAACTCGCCAAAAAATGTTATAATTTTGAATTTTTCTTCCTTTTTTTATTCTTTCGAAAAATATATTGTTATTGATTAACGATATTCTGCATGATCGAGAAGCATTTATGTACACAATATATTGGCAATAGTTTATCACTGACTACATTCAATAATATAATCTTGCTTCATGTTATAGACTCTCTCTTTTCTATATAGTTAAAATATATATTTATTTTTTAATATATTGTTTTATTTTTCTTTTGCGAATAAAATGGCATTATAATGAGAAAGATCTCATGCCAAACGACCAGATTTAATTCTTTTCTCTATGGCAGTGTCTACATTTTACAATTCCTACACAGAATATAAGTTTTTTTTCCTTTTCCTTCTAATATTTTTTTTTCAATCAACTTGACAACATATTTTTTTCTTTCAATCTGAAGCATTTTGAACCACATTTATCATTGCTGAGAAGGAGGGTGTGTGGAGAAGAAGCAGGTAGAATAAATATATTAAGTTTCTTTTTCTTAAAAGGTGATCTCTCTACGAAATTTGCTGAACTCTTTGTTATCTACGACCAACATTGCAAACATCGACAAATTGTGACCAACTCCACTAAAATTTCTCCATTTAATTCTCTTCCATTTAAAACTTCTTTTCTACATACTTCAAGAAATGACTATGTTTTTGTTTTTCCTTAAATACTCCCCCTCTTCTCAATCCAACCCAAATTGCATAAAATTCCGCCAAGAATAAAAAATTATAGAATTGTTTCCATTTTTTTGTAAAACAAAATATTGCAAAATGAATGCTTATTCATTTTCATCGGTTTTTTCTTTAAATCCATGCTAAAATTTCGTTTGGCATAAATTTAAGAATAAAAATAAATAAGGAAAAAATATTTTCATGACGATAATAGAAGAAAAATTCACATTTTTTATATAATTCTAAAAAATTATTTTTAAGAAAAAAATCACAAAACGCTAAAAAGATGAGACATCGACAAATTAAAATTCTACGCTCAATAAAAAAAAGAAAAATTTTCGCGCTGCCTAATCGTTAAAACTTAAAATTATTTCGATAAAATATTGTTTCTTTTTTATCATTAAAAATTTCTGTGATTTTTTTTTCGAGTAATTAGATGAAAGAAAAAATTTTAAAATAAAATATTTCACGCATATGAGAATATATAAAAAATAACATATTCTCATATGAGAGCTGCACGCTGCCCACATCAATACTTATCAATCCGGAGACTATAACGTGGATTATCCGGCTGTATCGTGAGTGTTTTGAGCTCATTGGGACTCTCGAGGGCATCTTTGGCGTGAGCAGCTGCAGTATCACAATCCGTTCGTCTCGAAATGAGCATCTTTATGTCCGAATGGAGGGACAATCGACCCGAACGTGATGTTTGAAATCTACAATTAAAAAGAGAAATTGTTTAACCCTTTAACGTCCAACGTGAAACATAAAAACATTGAAACATGCGCTCTTTTATCGCGATTTTTATTCTATGAATTTTTTTAGGGGACTTTTCTCACTCAGAACGTCTTCTTTGACCCCTTATGCGTGAATTTGATGCATTTGTAACATGGAAAAACAATTACATTCTTAAATAATTGAAAAAATAAAATGTTTCACGTTTGGGTCAGCGTATGACCCAAAAAACCTTAAAGGGTTAATTTTCATTGATTTTTTTGGGAAGTGTTGGCAAATCTTTCAAATTCAAAGAGGCAATTTTGCAATTTTGACGCTTTTCAAACTTTTTATGTACAACTTTGTGCGATTTTTGTATCTCTTTATCGTATTTGTCGTGTATCTGTGCACTTTTTCACAATTCTGAGCGATTTTACACAATTTTTACATTTTTCTGTGAATTTATTGTTTGTAAAATTTAATATTTGCGTTTTAATTTAAAATCCCAATTTCACAACAGAGGCCGCTTCGACTCTCTCTTTCATCGAAAAACGAACGTATTAAGGGGAAAAATGTCAAAAAACAATAAATGTGAGGTTATGTTTTATATTCGATTGAGGGAGATGTCGCGAATTTCAAGTGTTGAACACAGAAGCGTGAGTCGCTAACAAAAAAGGATAAAATAGTTATTTACAAAGCCTTTTGGATCAAAATCTTTTTCAAAAAGTGAAATTTAAGACTAAAGCTAGTCATTTGGCTATAAATTATAACTAAATTGCAGTTAATTTTGTGAAATTATTCAATTAAAAAAAGTGACTTGAAAGTGAGGTTAAGTGAGTCGGAAAAAGTGAGGTTAAGTGAGTCGGGAAAAGTGAAGAAGATGGGCAAAACGGCCCTATGGACATGAGATTCGCGGCCGTAAAATACTAAAATAAAAAAAAAAGATTTTTATTAAATAATTGGGCTTTATTCAGCGACCAAGAAACCCTTGAAATCTTTAAATTTTGTACTGAAATTTCAAGATTTCAAGCGGATTTCAAGGGTTTCTTGGTCGCTGAATAAGGGTTAATTTTATTATTTGTGGTGAATCAAACAACTAAATTCTTGGAAGAGATCACGGTGTTTACAAAATTCACCAAGAAGGACGAAAAATTTGTTCCTTTGAGCCAGAAAAACAGGATGCGAATTTGAAGTATTGGAAACCGGTTTTTAAGAGCACTATATAACACCACGCGTTTCTTCCCGGACGTGAAGAATTAGGGAAAATAAATTCTATCCGTGTCATTGATATATCGCAAATTCGGTGTCTTTGAGTACAATTGGAAGCATTCATTGGAAGTTCTTACATCTTTGGACATTTCTCTGCCCTTCAACTTAATTTTAAAACTAATTAAGTAAAAATTCAAACTTACTTGAGATGAATGACATAACGGAGGAGCTTCATTTGCTCCAATGTCGTCAAATTAGCCACCTCCCGGCCTGGATTGAGGTCCTCATCGAAAGCCAATACACGCTGTCGGATGAACGTTGTGGCCATATTGGGCATCTCCCGGAAATCATACGACACCACAAACATGCGCACCACTGTCCCCAATGGATTCAGCAGTGTCACCTGAATTGTTCCCGAACGTGGAATGGAATATCCCTTTCGTGAAAGACGTACCTCACACTGTGGAAACAAAAAGAGATATTTTTGTTTTCATTTCAACATTAAATCATCCATTTTGGATTTTTGTTCGATATTTAAACCATTTAACAACAAATTGAACACCATAAATAAACCTTTTGGCCGTACTTTCTCTCGCACGATCATCTTCATTATTGATTAGGTAACGCATATCATTCCAAGATTGTCGTATTTACGATTTCTTTATGAATACACCAAACAGTAGTAAAGTAAGAGCTTTATTTGGAAAATGTTAATTAATTTAGTTTGAAAAAAATAAGAGTTAATTTACTTCGCAAATCAGTCATGTTAGTTCCACCAAATATGGCCTAATGAAGGTTTTTTACACGCGCAATCACTCTCAGATTCTCCTATAGATCACATTGCAAAAGCTCTCACATATAGGAAAATGTCTCGATATTCGAATAATTGAATTGAGGAACAATTAATACTACATGAGCAATGTTCAGAATGATCTTGGAGGTGTTCACAAAAAGCACAATTACGGAAAAGAAAGAACAAAAAACTCACCACATATGGCGTACTGATTGTCTCGCCGGAGATTTCGTAGAAGAAAGTTTTAGCGGGGATCGTGAGTTGTGTTGGACAGAAACTTCCGGATGCTCCCAGTAAGATTCGAAAGCCAGGAACTTGAAATTTTGGAACAATGCGCCTCTGTAGAAGAGATTCCTCCAGAGATCCTACAGAAGAATCATTTGTAAAAATTAGTTTAACGCTTTAGAATTACCCTGAGCGGGTTTGGAACCTACCTAAAAGCCCTCTACGGCCGAATGGTAATTTCCACGTGGAACTCGATGAGAGCTTAATTGGTGATGTCATTGGGCTATCAATTGTGAGATCATCATCTGAAATCTGTTCGTCTGATCCGATGGATGATCTCTCGGACGATCGATCGGAGAGATGTCGTGATCTCCTCTTGTAAATTGCGGCGGATTTAATAAAGCGCGGCGAAAGGGTTTGTGAGTTGCCATTGAAAGTTGGGGCTGAATTGGATTTTTGCACAGGAACCACCGAATCATCACGTTCGGGTGCTACAACGTCAAAATTGAAAATATTTCTTATGGGAATTGGGGAGGATTTATGCTCATGCCCACGCCGTTCATCGCTGAAGACACTCGAAAGATTGATCTTTGGTAGATTACGCACACGACTCAGGGAAGATCTTACGGTATTCATGACACCATTTGTTGCCATAAACCCATCGGATGTTGGAGCACCCCTCTGTGGTGTTTGGGCAGTTGCTATTGTGGCAGTTGTACCACTTGGTTGAGGGGGTGGAGTCCTATATTGATCTTCCACGGAAAATTCTTTTACTGACTTGGCCACCACATCGAGACTCATCTCATCAAACTGACTCAACTCACGACGCACATCAGTTGCTTCGGTTGCATAGCTGTGCTTTATCTTCTGCCTCTTGCACAGGCGACAATCCAAATCCCCATTGGCGCTATCACATGATCCTCTGTCGCACGTGTGATCGTGGGATCGACTCTTGGCCAATGCTGTACGTTGCATCGCCTGTAGCAGCATATCCGCTTTATTGAGCGGTGCTACCTTCTTGCACGGAGTCTCATCCTTGGCCAGATTCACAATAATATTATTATCACAGTTCCAGCATATGTATTGCATTTCATTGTTGCAAAAATCACATTGTGGAAAGCAGTCCATGAGATCGGTCTGGGTGGACACAGTGATCGAATCATGGACCATTGTGGCCGTTTGGGTCCCCTGTGTCATTTGATTGGCACTCCGTGCCTGTGGTGGGATACTGGATCGACTATCCAGGCACGACCCAATACCCTGGGACGCGAAATAGAGTGGTGGTCTGAGATCATTTATCGGTGGCTTGGGCACCATCTTATCCCCCGGTCCATTGTGTGCATTGCACGTATCCCCCGCACAATTCCTCCGTGCCTCCATCTCCTTCGGCATACACGGTGCTGCCACCACTGCAGCAACTTCCTCGTCTTCCTGCCCACTAAAACCCCCCGCAGCATTCATCCACTTCCCAAACATCTCCTCATCAGCTCCATGCTTCATCTTCTTCTTATCGCGCCGCATTAGTCTCTTCTTGTACTTCTGCAGCTGCTTCTCCCGATGCAACACCGATGGCAGGATATCCATACTACTCATAATCTCCGTGGGGGACTCCTCATCAAATGTACACCGATGCTTCCCCTTCTCCATGCAACATGGCACCGAAATCATCTCCCTCTCCTCACTCACCGCACCCGCTTGCTCCTCATTGAGCTTCGGGATGCCATCCATGCGCGGCAAACTCTTCAGGCACACCTGAACCGCCACACCATCATCCAGACGCACATTCGGGAAATTGTGCACAAGGGGTGGATTGTCAAAGTGCGACACCGCATCGTACGACTTAACGCGATAGAAGATATCGAGACGCGGTGCAAGGGATTGTCCAAAGGAAATTCGAGGATTGTCGCGCATCTCCTCGCCGCTGGACAGCAAATCCGTCCATGCGGTGATCTGGGAAAAATGCAACTGACTACGTATTGCCGTGCACAGTGATGGGAGTGTCATAGCGGGCTCAACGGGTCTGCAAGGTAAACAATAGGTGAATTAAGTACAAATTATATCTTCACGCGCCGGAAAGATTGCAATCACATGACCTCACATGGCAATGGAATTCATAATAATTATAAAAAAACTACTTAATTAGAAAAAAAGAATTATATATAATTTAGTTGAGGATCACAAAGCTTGAATATCAAGGTTTATGCGGTTTATAATGCTTTGAAAAAAAAATAACATTATGAGAAAAAGACGAAAATCGGTTATCTATAAAACTTCCTGAATCAGAGTTGAAAAGTTAACCTGGAACTTTATTACAGATTTGAGATTAAAGATTTTATATAAGAAGTTTAATATTTTTTTCTTTGAGCAAAAGGAAGAATATTGGGATATTAATAAGAGAAAAATAAAGAGAGAAATAAATCAACTCTAAATACCGACTAAAAAGTCAATATGGCGGCCATTTTTTTTAGTTAAATCGAACGATTTTTCGTAGATTTATCTCTTTTTATCATAAAAAACCAAGTGGTGTTTATCTAACTGAAAATATTCGGATGATTCGCCAAAGAAAGCAAAATATTCAGAGACGAACTAAATTCTAATCGAAAACATACTGAATTCCAACCAGAAATATAGTAAAAACTGAAATAGCTCTGAATTCAATATGAAAAAGTACTAATTTAAAGCCGAAAAAGTACTAAATTTAATCCTAAAATGTATTAAAAAAGTAAGTTCTGACCGAGAAAGTAGTAAATTCAAGCTGAAGAAAGTACTAAATTCACTAAATTCTAGCTGAAAATGAGAATATTCAAATCTTCGGAAATATCTTCGAATTATTCGTCAAAACATTCAAAATATTCGGCAGATAAACACCCCTTGTAAGAAATATGAAGAAAAACTAATTTTATATGCAAAAAATGATGTCGTAGCTTAAAGAAAAAAATAAAGATTCGATAAATACTCAAAGTTAAAAGGAATTCTTTCCAGAGATAAATCAAGATTTTCCGGAAACTCAATATATCGAAGAAAACTTGTTTAAAAATTATTTTTAAGTAATTTTGTAAATATTTAAATAAAACAGACACTTCTTAACCCCATTAAAATTAATGAATAATAAATTTTCATTTAACTCAGATTGGTTTAGGTAATACATCCTTTTCTTTTTCTTAAGAATAAATAGTAGGGGGCTCTCAGGAGAAGAGAACACTGAGGCCATTTTTTTTTTAATTCTAAGTATAAGACTCTGAATTAAAACAGAAAAATGCGCTTCAATTGCACTTTGTTGGAGGAAAGGGACGATTTTTTCATGCTAATTGAAAATAAAAATTCAATTCTATTACAAAAATACTTCGAAAGAGACAACTTCCATTTAAATTTTCTTTGAAGTGTTAAAAATGGCATAAAAAGTGAATATAAATCACGCAATGAATTCCCATGAGACTTCAAATAAATAAATTAAATTCGGTCACTGCGGAAGCTTATCTGATTCACTACAGGAGCTAATAAAAACATACATTTATGTACATTTTAATCACATTAATAAATATTTACGATTCAGAGTGTTGAATTTCAGAATGGAGGGAATATTTCAAGGAAGTTCATCACACAAAAATCTCATTAAAATCTCAAATAAATTCCATCTCCTGTGGAATTTCCCTCATGGAGTTTTTTCAACTCAATCCTTATCTATACAAAGGAGTTTATTCAGGCCAGTATGAAAGATGATCCTCTATCGCAGAACAATTTTAACCCATTCCATCTTGTAGAGGATCAAAAAACATTGAAGAATCGCGAGAGAAACTCCCCAAAATCCACTGGGATCACATCGAAAAGTGCAAATAAAAATTGCCAAAAAATTCAAATATTGCGACGCCATTTGACATTTTTATCCCTATAAAAAATGTTTGAAAACTTTTTTGTAGACTTGTCGCTCATTTTCCGTGGAGTTTTTTTCTAGTCAAAATAAATGTTTATTATTTCGTTTCTGGAGTGATTTCTACATCTGAATCTGTGAAATCTTCTGCTCCTTGGAAGTCTGTGCATCTAATGATACTCTCAAAGCACTGAGAAAACAAACTCATTGGGAGTTTATTGCTTTGAATAATTTCATGAGACTTCCGGATGTCTTTCTTGACATTGCAGCCTTCTCGAGAGCGGATGCAACAAGGAGGAGGGCATAGAATTTCTGTTCACTGCCCATTGATTCAATTTCAATGTGCCGGAGCAAATCTTTCGCTTCCGGAAGTCCCAATTTCTACAGCAAAATCTCATGGGAATTCTGCAGAAAAGATCTCTGAGAGGCAAAATGAAAGTTGAGAATCACTTTTGTCTGTTCCAGGGAGTCATTGCTCTTGGGGAGGATGTATGGGAAGTTTACAGCCTCCACGCGGAATTTTGCATTATAGTGGTAGAGGTTCTCGAAGACACTATCCTCCCCATCGCGGAAGGAGACTTTCCGGAGGAATCCCAGAATAGCTTTGAGGGCAGTTAGTTCTGCGACTCTCAGAAATGTCTTCCGTGGTTGGTCATGATTTGCTTGATGACTCCGTCGAATGTTTCCGGATACTGACTACTATATTGATTTCTGCATCTGAATCAGGTATATTGCGCTGGATGGGATTCAACTCGGAAAGATTTGCTTAAATTCTCACTGCCAAAGAGGCCCAAGAAATGTAAAAAGATTTGTTTTGATTTGCAAAGGGCTGGTTCTATTAACCTCCCTCAACTTCATTTCGCTGTGGATCACCTGATTCAGATGTAGAAATCACTCCAGAAACGAAATAATAAACATTTATTTTGACTAGAAAAAAACTCCACGGAAAATGAGCGACAAGTCTACAAAAAAGTTTTCAAACATTTTTTATAGGAAAAAAAACGTCGAATGGCTTCGCAATATTTGAATTTTTTGGCAATTTTTATTTGCACTTTTCGATGTGATCCCAGTGGATTTTGGGGAGTTTCTCTCGCGATTCTTCAATGTTTTTTGATCCTCTACAAGATGGAATGGGTTAAAATTGTTCTGCGATAGAGGATCATCTTTCATACTGGCCTGAATAAACTCCTTTACAACTCTGATTTTTTTTTAGAGGAATGATCGCGCGAAATTCAAATACCAAAGTGTTTTTGTAAATATAAAATATTCTTACTTGTCAATCTTCTGTATGATCCACTGTTCAAGGAGTAGGGGTTGCATTTCTGGCCCAAGATACACCTCAATACAAATTCCATTGCCTCGACTGAGAATAGCTGCCATTTGTTTATATTGCATTTGCCAACGACAACACTACACCACAGAATGTCGAGATGTGGGAGAGAGAAGGAAAATTGTTATGTTTACACGGTCTCATACTTGCATGTCCCTGGATGAGGTACTTACACTTTCTGCCAAATCACTGCAGTAGTGCTCCGTATCATTGTCCTGCGATTGCTTGATGACACCAATCTTCTTGAGGAATTGCTCACAGTGAAAGCCACATGAGGTGCTGGATTTCTTCACAATGGTACTACTGCTGCATTTCTTTGTCATCATCTCCTTGGACATCACCGACGACGTGGACGACGATCTGGCACGCAGACTGGAGAAGCTCGTATCCAAATCACTCTTGAACAAACCAATTGCCTTTAGGGATCTCGGTTTGGTGGATTTGAGGCACGTCGATGCGAGATTCTGCAGTGAATCGAGAAGACTCGCTGTGTCACCGGAGCTGGCAGAACTGCTGGCACTAGATGATGTTGCTGTTGCCTTCACAATGGGTTCGAGATCATTGTCCGAGTCAAAATCCTCAGTGGCTGATGTCAGCATTGTGCCCGTGGCTTGGCTATACTCTGCTGAATCTTTACTCGTACTCGGTGCCGAACGCAATTGGCGCAACTTCTGCTTCAGACGATGGATATTCTGAACGGAATCGGATTTTGCCCACAAGCTCGCCGTGGACGTCGATGACAATTGCTGCTGACTCCCGGAGGCATCGCGTGGCTCCTCGTCATTCGTCCCTGAGCGCCCCTCCAGCACCAACGCGGCAATCCCAATGGACACGGAGAAGGCCGGGGTTGATGGTGCTATACAGCTACCACTGTGCATCTAAAAATTCAGGAAAACATAACAATCAATCACTTTTTTTTTATTATTATTTATTTCCATCTTCAATAAACAAATTTTAAATGTCTTTTCGTTCCATAAACAAAAATTTCATTGAGATAGCCTATCATTTTGGCACAGAAATAAAGGAATAAAAATTTACGGCAATTCATCGTATCGTCTTGATGTTTTTTAAAAGAAAAAGAAGTAAAAAGTGGAATAAAAATCACTTCCCTCTTTAGATTAGCAAAATTATTACATCAGAATTATTTCATTTAAAAATCATGGAATATTCCCATCTATCTAATACTTACAATCAAGACCGAGTGAGAAGAAATTGGATTTTTTTTTTAGCTAACCCCTCGTCAATTTAACTTGAAACTCCCATAAATTCCCATTGAATGATTTTCTACGTCTAACAGAGAAAATAACCTTCCATGGAAAATACGATGACAGTATGAATCTTTTCGATTAATCGACTTTTCTGAATAACTTAAATTTTTCATGGCATCATCATACAAGAAATTTTCAAATTAAATCATTTTCTATTCGTCATTTCCATTTAGTTCGTTTTGTCAAGAATTTTCACATTTTATATTATGCAGAATACAAAGTCTACACAAAGGGGTATGTCATTATAAAATTTGATGTACATATTTCACAGAAAGAATAACAAATTGAAAAACTTTACAGACGAGAAGAATTTCTGGAAAAACTAATTGGTAAAATTGATGATTCGTATTGTAGTGTACACATCTTAATTTCTTATTAATGCGCGAAATTCACTACTAAAGTCAGTTAAGTTACTAAATTAAGTTTAAGGTTGTACCTTATTCAGCCAGATTTTAGATTTGTAAGCTAAGCTTTATTTATTTGAGACTGTTTTTTATGAGACAACGTATACAGTGTTTAACACTTGAAGGATTGAAGTTTCTAACCTCAAAAGTTTGACCTTCATTTTCTCTCAAAAGAAAATATTCTTCCGTATTTTCTTTCGACGATATTGAAGTAATGAAACTTCTCTATATGTAGAATTTATCACGAAATGTTAAATAAATTTTAATTCTGTGGCGATTGAAAAAAAATCGAATTGGCCACTTTGGCCAGCAAAATCCGCCAAGTCCAAGGGTTAAACCAAGAGTTTTATAAGGTTAGCATAAATTTTTTTAATTAAGGATTATTTATTTTAGGCCAGATTTATTTTTTTTATGCCAGGAAAATTCTTTAAACTCATTTTTTGCTAAGTAAGCTTTAATATTGTAGTCCAATTTAAGATTGGCTACCAAAAATTCGTACGAGCAGCGGAACACGGCCAACTAAGTGTCCCACATGCGCCCCTGACGAAACTCAGAAAGAGACTGACCCATACCGGAGCGTGCTAATGGACGACGCTCACACGTACATCCACCGCCTAGGACACTTAGCTCGCACCTTTCCCCCACCCGTTAGCCATGAGACTAGGGTCTGGAAAAAATTAGGACTGCAATATGTAATTCTAGCTTAACTTATTTACGCCATATTTGAGTTTTTTTTTAGCTAGGCTTAAGTTCTTAACACTACATTTAAGTTTTTTTTAAGTCAGGTTTAAGAATACTTAACCCTGACTTACTTCTAAATTTCACTCCATGTTAAATTAAGATTTAAGATTACTTTAGAATCAGGACCATTAATCTTGAAACGTCGAAGAATCTTTTAAAACTGTTTCGTGTGTCTCTCAAGGTGAAACGAAGTGACTCGTACCGCAATAAAATCTTCAAGTTTTTGGAGAAAATAGGCTATAACAGAGTAAACTTTAATAGGGGAGAGCGGGGTTAAAAAAGTCACTTAAGGGTTTAGAAAAAGCTCAAAATATCATATTTCCCAAATGGATAAAGCGAAATGTATAGCTCATTTCTATAGGTAATTTACTGCCCTATAACTCTTTCTCAGATCATTTTGTTCTATCTAACTAGGAAATATGATATTTTAGGCTTTTTCCAAATCCTTAAGTGACTTTATTAGCCCCGCCCTCCCCTATAATAATTTTAAAATCTTCCCTAGGATTTTTTTTTGATAAAAATCAACAGAAATTTTATTTTAATCGATTGAGCTAAAAATCGGAAAGATTTGAACAATAATCTTGTAAATCTTAATGATTTTGTAGCTTTAAAAAAAAACTTTCAATAATGTCCCTCGCATTCTCAATGAGTACCCCCCATTTGGACTTTTTCAATTTCCTTCCATGGAAAATATGTTGTTGAATGTATATTAATTTCCATTGTGAACGTGTGGAATTTTTTTGCATGAAAATATCTCATGCAATTTCCACGAGCTCACAATATATTATATATGAATTTCCAGCTGTGCAGTTTTTTGCAAAATTCTTTTTTTTTTCTGAATAAAAAAGAATGGTCTCTTTTCTTAAAAATTTTCACTCACAAAATATGTTAAAATTTTTAATTTTTTTTCTGTCTGGGATCCCATGCTTGAGATGAAAAAAAAATTATATCACCCAGAGTCTCAACTACAGGGAAAAAAAAAGAATTAACATTATCTCAATGTGAGAGAAAGCCACGAGAAAAAGTAGAAAATGTTGTGAACTCTGAATTTTTTATTTCAACTCCTCTCCATGAGTATTCACTTTTTTTTAGTCATTCGAAAGTGATAAATATATGCACATTGGAATATAACGTGACAATTCCCTTATCAACATATTCTACCATATCGCGCTTAAGCACATTTTAATAAATGCTTGTCTACATTTATTCTTTCCGTAGTTTCTTCCCAGCAACATTGACCGCAATGATTTTTTTTCTGTTGAATATTCCACGCCATTAACTACAAAATGTCGTAACCAAAATTAGGAACAAAGCCACATTTTTTATAACATACTTTGAGGTCAGTAAAAGGAAAACCAACTTAATTGTTGAACTTAAAAGTTTTGCACGACAGCTGATTTTCTCAATTGAATTCTTATCACATAAGGGTGGGTAAGAAAAAAGTCTGTAAACATTTTTTTTTAATTTTTCAGATAAATCGCAAAGAGCAAAGAAATGTCACAGCCTGATAATAAAGTTAAATCTTGAAGTTGATTTTGGAATTTTTTTTTGTAACAAAACTCGTTGTATTTTTTTTTATCTTTCATTTTAATCGCTTAAAAAGTACTTTTATATCTGCATCCATGTTGTTGGTTGCTCCACTTTCAACGCTGAGAAAATATCATACTAACCGACTTAAAAATTTAATCCGCAACACAGGTAAGACAAGAAGACCGCGATAAAACGCACAACAGAATGCAGTGTTTATGCAAAAATCACGCACCTCTTTTCGCGTAAAAGCATTTTATTGAAAGTTTCAGCAACACCCTCTTTCACTCAATTATGTGCATGTGAAAATATTTCATAATCCACCTGAGAGAAATAAAATTTAATAAAGAAAAAAAGTACAAATAGATTTTGTAATCCAATTTGACTTTCGTCAGCGAAACTTTGATGCGAAGCACTTTTACTTCCACATAATAATGCCATTTTATCAACGCGCACACCTATATATGGATGGAGCTTTCGCATTGCGAATATTGCCAGAAGCGAGAAAAAAGAAGAGCAACGAGTCATTAAAGAGAGAGGGAGAGGATTGAGTAATCTTCAATCAATCACAACATCATCAATTAGTTGGTATTTTTACCTTTCAAACTGTCATCTCCTGCGATTTTGCCAATTTTTTACCTGAATCAATTAATTTTTTTATTAATTCCCATTGAAAGTAAATTATACTTTATTAATCTTTTAATCCTGCCGAGTGCTAAAAAAAAGTTTTTTATGTTTTGGAAAATTATAGCTTTTATAGTCTTTGAAGTTTAAATTTTGGTGAAATTTAATAAAATAATGGAAGAAATTGAAGGTAAGTTATTCTAGAAGCCTTAAAAAGCTCATGAAAGTTAATTTTTTGATACAGATTTTGATAGAAAGGAAAAATCTTTTCCTTTGTTAAAATTTTCTTTCATTATATAGTAAAAACATTTCAGAATTTTAATTAAAATAATAAGAATATTTCATTATATCTTCTGGTTTTTATCATGTTACATTGTATGCTTCTATAAGATTTAGGATTATGTTGCAAAAGTCAAACCATTGTCTACTGAATTCCTAATCTTAAACCCCGATCTGTGAGAAGGTTAAAACACTATATACATACATATCTTTCTTACAATTCACAATGCTAAAGCACAAAAAGCTCCCAAAATTGCCCCCATGGATGGTCAAATCCACAAAACTTCACCTTGAAAAAACCAAACGAGAAAAACTCACACTCGTAGCACTTTTTAATGGTCCAACCAAGAAAAATCATCAGACGGTTTGTTTTATTTGGAAAATTAATCCTCAACTCCATATTCATCAAGTTCAAGAGACAATTAAACTGCCACTTTATACCCGATCGCGATGTGTGGCTGTTTTTGTATGTCAATCTATCAACAAAAATTTATGCCATTTGCTTGTGAATTTTAAAGGCAAAAGAAACGTAAACTTTAAAGAATTCCTGCCATTGTGACTTTTATGTATTTTCCCCCCAATGAAATGCATTTTAATTGTGACGAGAAATATTTCGTGAATTTTTATTCATACACATTGTCTCCTTTCATTGAACACACAGATGAATTTACTTATTAAACAGACACACTTCACACCTCTTTTACGTAATGCAAAATTATTCATTCTATGTGCAATAAATGTGTCCCAAAAAAGACCACACGTGGTAATTTTTTCCTTAAATATTATTGGGACTTAAATTGCAAAGTTTAGCGAAGATTGGGCCAGAATTGATCAAGATTCTTTTCAAAATTAATTTTATGCCTGATATTAGTTCTAAAAGTAAAGGAGGCAATTTTTGATTGTTCAAATCGTTATGCCTGAAACATTCACGCTGATGTTTCATCGCTGAAGTTTTGACAAGATATCGATGAAACATGTTTTATTAAAAAAAATCGTAAACTCTATGCCTATTTTAAATACAACCTACCTATGTTTTAAAAATCAACCGCAAGGGTTTTCATTTTCCTAAATTTATCGTATCTACTTAATTCAGTGACCTTTAACACATTCATCTTCAGACCATCTGCAGGAGGAAATGTAAATGTGAATGCCAAAATGTCATGATGGATTTAATCATTTAAAAAAAAGTATATAATCACAGATGAAAGAGATTTTTATAATTCCCAAGATGAGTATCGTGCCAAGTTAAAATCATGATGTGAATTTTTATGCGAAAATTTCATAAGATAACTTCATGGTAGATGATTAACTTTTATTGCATGGCCAAAAAGTTCCAAGTTCGAGAAGGTTTTTTTGGGGGTTTTTCACTACAACACTGCATTTTATTTTATATATAGTTAGCTATGTATATAAAATGTGAGGCAAAAGCAGCATGAATTGATCAATTTTAGTCGACCGTGTGCTACTTTCAAATGAAACTTGGTGCTCACAGCATAATCTGCAATATATTGAGTGACTTGGTGGAGTTTTTTCTTTCATTTTTCATTTCAACTTTTTCGGTGATTATGTCGCTCCCTTTCAAATTTTCACGAAAACCTTGAGCTTAACTATAAGTGGTTACACAAATCTATATAGCGACATTTTAACGATTCAAGAATATGGATCACATTCAACATCTTTCTATGCAAATTAACACAGTAATCAAGATTGATATCAGGTGCAGAGATTATTAAGGAAAAAAAGTATTTTTTTTTTAGAAAAACTATCAGTTTGATCTTTGAAATATATATAAGAAAAAATTATAGGTATTGCGTGCTGTAAAATGAGGAAATTTTCTTGAATGCTTTATGCACAATTCACTTCATATATGCGTTATGGTGTTTCAATTGCGAATAGGTTTGTATGTTGAGGACACGTGAAAAAGAACTGTTGATGTATTTTCTTTCACATGTTTCAATTCATTGTGACTCAACCTTCGGCGTTGAACAGTTGGGTGTTTTAATATAGAAAGTTGTCATTGAGGAATACTTATCACGTGATGATCATTTTATCGTAAAAGGGTACCTAAAACAATTTCCCTGTCCTTGGCACTTTTGACCTCTAAATATCTGAAACCGTTTAGTTTAAGAATTTTTCCTCATCAGCAAACTTTCATTGATGAAAACTTTAGATGATTAACAACATCGTCTACGCATATACCAATCAATGCAAAAACGCATTTCAATTTCTTTCAAGGGGGCTTCATAAAAGTTTCGAGTTAAGTCATTGTAAAATGTTACAAAGTGTTTGACTTTAAATTGAGCTTTACGCCACGAATCCCATGTAAAAGCATTGCAAAAACAAAGTGAAACTTTGATCACGTGAATTAGTCAATATTTGATAGAAATTCACAAGAACTATGCTGTGAGAGGCTCACTCAATTAACTTTAATTTTCTTTCTGAATTGAAAAGAAAGATGAATCACTTTCAATTTGAGGATTCATTGATGATTTATTTTGGAATTAGTCATTATTTCTTAAAATTTTATAAACTAACGGGGCTATCACACTTAAGCTCCAAGTGCTTGAGCATCATAACCTCTATGTGAGTACGAGAGAGACAACAATGCTGTTTTTTCTCGTTTTGTCAAATGTAAAATCTTAAGCATCAAGCGCTTAGAGCTTAGGTGGGATAACTCCCTAAAAAACTTCTATGTAATTTTCTTTCTATTAAGTAATTAGATTTTGACTAATTTGAATTAAATCTCTGAAACAATGCAAAAACTCTTTTGATTATTTTTTTTTATATCAAAATCGAACTTTTTATCCGATTTAGAGCAAATTATTTCATTAAATTTTGCTGTAAAGCTCAATCATGTTGAAGAGTGGAGTTAACCAATGAACACCCCTGCTCGTAATTTACCAACCAATCAAAGAAAACTTTTAATACTTCTTCTTTTTCAATGAGAGATTTTAACTGCAATTAAATTGAGTGAAATGAACTTTAAGCTCTATGTTGGTTTCTACCCTTTCGGAAGCTCACAATGAAATATTGCTCTGAATGGAATATATGTTATCTACAAGCAGAATCGACAGAATATTCCTTCAAAATATTATTTATAACAGGCATTGATCTGTGAGAAATTCAAATCATCACAAATTCCCTTCACATTCACCTGACTAAGGCAAAATAGATCCCATTGAAAGAACTTCACTCCAATCTAACTAACTGAGAGAAGCAAAGGGGAGAAGTATATGTGTGTACATTGCCAATATGTAGGTACTTATCGCAAATTGAATTTTGAAAGTGCAGAATTGCAATATGAAGTAACATTTTTAGCATGCAACTCTCGTGAACCTGACCGCAATAGCATAATCCTCATTTCTGCTGCGAAATAAGAGAAAATTGAGCGATAAATGCAACATAGTGCGTATTTCAAAATATTAAAGTGGGAAATCACATAAGAATCATGTGCCAAAATGTGAAATAAGTAAATGTCTTAATAAATAATTTTATTCGTGTAATTCGTTTAAAATTCACTCACGAATCTGGCAAATTTATTTTTCAACAAATAAGGACCTTGATTCTCACTTTTTTGTAAAAAAAAAGGGATGTTTGTCCAGTAGATTACAAAATTCTTTTCAAAATTATTTTAATTAATTAATTAATAAAATAATTTTAAAAAAAATCCTAAATTGTTTCGTGAACCGCAAGAAACATCTTCACGAAACACAGCATTTGTGATTTGCTATTACAATACGTCTCATGCTACCTGAATTTTAACCTTTAACTTCCTCAATGGAAAATGCACGACTTTCTTTTTCTCTCTCTCTCTCTTTTAAAACTTTGCATCATTGCTCAGCTCATCCCCCAAATTAGACCATGAGAATGTTGGCGGGAATTTCTCTTCCGCCACTATCCATGGTAATTAATTTAAATCAGTGGGAATTAAATAATAGAGTTTCCTCAGTGATGAAATACGATTACTTAATCTAGACCATTGAGGTAATTAGGTAAAGAAATAAAGCAAACAATATACATCCAATTTACAGTGTTAAAGACATTACTCACATTTCACAGACAAAACTGGCTTTATTTTATAATTTTGCGAAAAATTGTGCCAATAGGTTTGAGTGATTAAAAAGTAATTGCATGAAAGAGTACAAAGAGAAAGGCGCGATAAGAGTTTAGTTAATGTGACAATTTTGAGACAGAAAAAAAGCACTTGTGACGCACAGACAAGGCATTTAGTGACACATCCCAATTATAGCGCACTTCTAATTGAGCACTTTTTATTTAGCTCATCGATTTATAAATCAAATGAGCACATCGCAAATTGCGTCACAACTTTAGCGAAATTTCAGTGCACCATTTACACCACTAAAAGTTTCTTGTTCTATTTTAAAAATAATTTTGCACACAATTAAATCTAATTATTTTTATGGGATTTAATTCTTGTTAAATGACTTTGTTCAATTTCACAGCTAGATTGAATTTTTAAAAGGGAAAAAGATTTTTTACATGGCAGTTTCAAAAAACTTAAAACAAGACAAAAATCAAGAAAAAAAACCTTCCGTTAAAACTTTAAAGTAAGAAAAATTCATGTCCCACAGATAAATTATTTTCTGCGCGTCTCTGTAAATCATAAATGGGTTAAATCGGGATGTCTGCAACCTTTTATATCGAGTTTTTCATTAATATTCAATGTGACATATCAAAACCAACACTTGTAGTGAACACAAAGGCAACACTCGTATAGAAAAATCAATCGATTGGGAAACGATAAAATTCCGCTCAAATTAACGCGATATAATTTATCTTTTTTTTTGCTTCTTCTTCCAAATTATGAGATTAGGCTAAAAATGCTTCCTGATTGCAAACTCGCCATCAGTGTGTTCAAGTTTTCTTGTCTTTTCATTGTTCATTATGACACAATTTTGTACATTTTGAAGGTGTTTTGTAAAAGGGAATTAAAAATTGTGTCAATTATATCATCGCGATGATATCCATTTCAGTCGTCGTGACTGTCCCACATGAAATTCAAACTGCGATCGTTGCTTTGGACAAACTTTATTGTTGAGACACGCGGAAAAAAATGTGTGTTGGGAAAGAATACCTATGTACATGAGAAAAGCATAGGAAGTTTTTCGAGTTGTGAGCACAAAATTCACACTGTGACTCGCTCTCTTACACCATTCGTGGAGTATATTGCTTTTGTTTAATTTGGAAGACAGGAAATTGAATTTTCGCATGTGTGTATAATATGTACAATTTGAGAAGAAAAAGGGTATTATGTATACTATATAGTATCACTCTATATGGTGTGGAATGATGTATAAATCATGGACAATTGAGCTGCATACTAACGCCCAGAGTAGCATTAATTGAAATTATTGAAGCAAATGAAATGTGTGCGCTGTGGAGCTTAATTACATATAAAATATAAAATGTTTCACTATACACACACCATTCATTGTTATGTCAGATTATACCATTAAAATCAATGAAATGTAAAATAGATGGAAGTAGATAAGGAGAAAAAAAATGCAAAAAGCAATTTTCTTCAATTTGCATTTCATATAAAAAAAAAGTAGGTATAGGTTTTAGGTGCCTATTACACACTGATTTCATTTTCAAATAATGCTGTAAGGAAGCGAATAAAGTGCAAAAAAAAACTTGGCAAGTGATAAAAAAATAAAAACACTCAACTGTAAACAAAAAACATATGTTCGGATAAAATGTCAGCATATAAAAGTCTATGAGAGAGAGAATTATATATACCCATCAATTAGTTCCTTTTGCACACTTTTCCACTCTATTTTTATTGCGCACGCCAGTGTGTCTGTGTATGCACGTTTCCCCAACGCGTTTTGTTATGAAATTTTCCTTCCCCCACTCAACCAACCAATCTAATCTGAATCACATTGTATATGTGGGGGGGGGGGAGTGGGGACAGCTATCCACATACTGCGTTGTTTCCAACCTAAACAGCTGATTTGATACATAAAATTCTTGCCATCTCCTTCACACATGTGCAAACTAAACGAAGAGTAATCTCGCAGCATAAATTTGCCATTAAAATCACTAAAGTGGAAGAGAGACACACGAAATGTGTAAAGTATTCGCATCTCTATTCCTCTCCTGCCTTATTTTGTATGCTATCCTTCTCATCACTATATATCTACAATACATAACAAAATTACTTTTGTAAATTGAAATTAATGAAACGTCGTTTTTTTCAACGAAAAAAGGATTAATTTTCGTTAGATTTTCTGTCAAAAAAATTGTCAAATATCCAACAGATTTAAATTTAAATTAAACGTTTAGTTTTTTAGAGAAAAATTATGCCCAAGGCAAAATATAGCAATTTTTCTGCCTTTTCCCAAGTGGTTGGGTATACTCGATAAAATTACCACATAGTAGTCTACATAAAATAGAGATGTGAAAGAGAAAATACAATTTCATAACATACCTCTCCTATTTCCACTCATAACATGCTACAACACTCTTGTACTGCCTCTGACATACTTTTCGAGAGACATTTTAGGAAGCCTAAAATTTATGCAAACACACACATACACGTACAACATTTTATGTAGGTACACGACGAAAGATCTTTTGTGAGAAAAACCACATTGATAAAAATTTTAAATAAAAATGTCAAATTAATTAATTTGTTGAGAGAGATATTTTCTATTTTTCCTCGTTTTATCTCACTCTAGAAAAAAAACACACACAAAAACCACCAAGATTCCCCCTCTTTGCCAATTTTCCACAATATGTGAGATTATTTGAGTCAATACAAGAAAAACAGATGAAGATTTCCATATAGTTGAAGTTTGATGGTATAAATTTTGTCCAGAAAATGAATAAAAATAGCATCACATTTCATCTGGGAGATTTTCAGTGTGTCTGCTGATTTGAAAACATATCGTTTTTCTTGTGTGTTACGCAACAAACTAACAAATTTTCACACCCAACTCATTGAATTTCCGTGAAATAAAACATGGAGGATTCGGATAAAATTAGTGCTAAACAGGCAGTTGGTATAGAAACTTGAAAGCTAAATAGTCTTCCAGTCCAAAAATGGCAATGATATAAGTCGAGCTTACTTTGAGCATAAAATCACAATTAAGTGGGAAAATAATACCTAATATTTGCCTCTGTTGACTAACCAAGGATTTATTTGTTAGAAATCTTCACCAGTTTTTCTTTTTCATCATGATTTCCCTGCTCTGCAGAGAATTAAACGAAAATAATGAAAAAATAAAGTCAAAATCCCCAGTTACAAAAGCTTCGCCATATTGTGATACTTTCGGAGCTTTACAGAAGCTCTATGTACTGTAATACATACATTTGCGAGTCCTTGGAATCCCTGGGGATGGGGGGTGAACTCCCTAGCAGAGAAGAACAAATAGAGGCCAACTGTGACATAAAAGATCAAAATGACAAAAGAGGAAAAATCACGAAAGGATTTTATTTGCCAAAATATTTTTCTGTCTTCGCCAACAATTTTTGCAAAGTACATTTATAGACAGCTTTTTTTTTCTTCTCCTTCCCACCCTCTTGACATTCGACAGACCTTTGTAAAAAAAAAAGAAGAAGAAAAATAAAGGGAAAATGGTAAATGAGAAACTTTACATATGATGACGTCTCAAGTAGCCGTGGTGTAATAAAAAATATATACACCATCTCTATACTAACATCTAATGTTTCAAGGTCTATATATTACACCTATTTGAAAATCATAATGTATCGCACACCTTCAGCTACTCCTCCCCTCCCAAAGAGACGTTATTTCGCAGTATAGTGAGAGAAAATCCCGCACAGTGTGTCTCAATCGAAGACTTCGTATAGAGAGAATGATTAAAGTTATAAATTTATTATTCCACCTCGTCTTGAAGTACAATACATAAAGGAATAATTAAAATAAGGGGAAGATTAGTTGAGTAAAAAAAAAAAAGAAAAACTACGTGTCATTTCATTGTTTCTCCCATTCATTTTCATTACTTTGTGATTATTATACGTCTTCAATTCGACGAGTTATTAATATACAGAAATATTCAAAAACAACAGTCCCCACGAGCTGACTTGGTGTAAATTTTAACCAAAGTAGATTCTTTGTAAGACGTTGTAAGAGAGAATTACAAAGGTAGTAAGAAATATAAAGAGTTTTCTTAAACGAAAGTCTGAAGGTGATGTTAAATTTACCAAAACGTCGTTGGCAATGAAACAGCTCTGTCTTAAATTGTAATATGTAATTAAAACGATCTTACAGAATTAACTTTGACTGCTAAACCTGTCAAAGATAGAATACAAATACTTGAGCTATTCTATTATTTTTTTTTATATACTTTGTTGCAAAACTAAAAAAGTAAGATCGATTATGTTGATTTTTTTTTCTTACAATTTTTTAGAAATATAAGATTTTCGATATTCTTTGAAGAATATTGCAAGAATTTAACAATTAATTTCTTTAGAAATTTTCTGGACAGATTTAGGTAAAGTAAATCTTTTGTTTTTTTTTCTTCTTTAATAACGCCAGAAAAAGAACGATTAAAAATACGAGCTATCAAAATCTGAGACAATTTTCAAGATTTAAAAAAAGATTGTATTGACGAATCGTTTTCTAAATATTTTTTAGCAGACTTTTCTAAATAGTTTAATATTTAATTTTTCATAAATTAGAATTAAAATATTTAATAATTAAAAACAAAAAACTGATCATTAGAAGGGTTTTCATAGAATTGAGTACTCATTGAATAATCAAAACTATCCTCTCCCAAAATATTGTACAAATTAATTGCCTTATGAAGCATTCATTGTGAAGATCTCTGTGAACTGTGGACGAATAAAAAGACATCTCAAAATGTAAATTAAGCAAGCTTGTCCAAAGTGCGCAATTCATTTAAGTTTGAAAAGTCTTTGTTGTGTGGAAACATGTTGAGAACCATCCATCAGATGATTCTTGTGGTATTGCCAGACTTTACGCGATATTCTGAGCCTGACGTAAGCAATAAAGCACAAAAGTTGAGAAGCGCAAAGATATCTCAACTATTTAACTATTTTTAGGGTTCTCTGGTTGAAATTGGAGAATCTATAAAGTATTGCGATATAGGCGGGTTCATATACCAAATGAAAATAAAATTGGCATGAATTTCCAACACTAAACCATTATGTACTTTGTTCAGAAAATTCAATAAAAATCGTTAAATTTGTTTGCATCTGGGTAGGGTTTCATTGTTGACTAGAAAATATGTATGTATACAACAAAAACTAAAAGCATTCGCGGAAAACCTTGACACAACTAACCACCCTATTATAAAAAATTGGCAAACCAAAGGAGGAGGTAGATTATATAAAATTTTGATAGAATATTATGGAAGATTTTTTAACATTTTCAACTCATCCACCCACATGGCAAACATCGTTATTCATTAATTCTCTCCCCCCTGAATGTCTCTCAAATTCGTCTTGGCAATTGAAGCTCTATGTGAAGAACCATGTGCCTTTTTTACGTCTCTTCTGGACATTGATTTTGATGTACAAAGACCGCGTTCGAGGCCAACGAACCACATCCGAATCGGGTTGCTCCGGGGGTTAAACTCTTGGGCACCCATATTCGCGCGATCGTCGAGCCTATAGGAGTTGTTTCGCATGCCATGACAGAGCTTCCAAATAGGAAGTGCTACATAAAAATTTTCCATACTTTTTTTCCACACGCGTGGCCAACCCACAGAAAGCTCCAACTGGATGGGATTGAAATGAAAATACAACAAAAAAATCCACCGAACTTACAATAAGTAACGGGAATTGCGCACCTTTCGTTTGAAATTGAAGAAGAATAAAAAAATAAAATAAAATGAAGTGAAAATAAAAAGCCAGACTCCGATGTTTCTCTTTCTCTCTCTCCCACCTCCACATGGGTAGGTAGTATACACTACACCACATCCCAAAAGTAGCACAAGAGAGCTCCAACTCTTCAGCTCACAGCAGTGCCTTCCCCCCGTACTCCGTGTGCGCACGAGTATTTATCAGGTTGATAATGATGTTGTTTTATCAACATTTTGGGATCTTGCCACATGTAAACACGTGAAACAATTGGAAAAATTTTCGCAAAACTTTGGCTTTGGCAGAGCGTCCAAAAAAGGCCACACGGCAAGTGTTGGGGAAAACACAGATAAAGTAATTTGATGGAGTTTTTACTTTTTGTTCCCTTTTTCTTCGCATCTCTTTTGCGTCTAGTACATAAAGACTCCCAATCGTTGTAAATTATAACTCACAAACAAGGATTGAAGATTTCGTGAAATTACCATCAACTAATCTTTGAAGAATGTTGTGAGAATATTGCCCCAGACAGGGGTTAAGGTCCTGCTGAGACGTTTCTTCCTGTTTGTGAAGAACAATGAAGCATGGAAAGAGTGATATTTATCAAAAAACTTCGGTTTTTTGTTTATCCAAGAGCTTTGTCCACATAATCCGGAAGTTGTCCATTAAGAAAATCTTATTTTGCATTATGTCAAACTTGGGATTATGCAAAAACTTGGACAGAACTTTTTTTTAGGAGACCTTAGTTAACATAAAATTTCTGTCTAGGAGCTGACTATCTTTAGAAGTTAAATAGTTTTGAGAACTAGCAAGTCTAGACACTTTTTGGCTTTTCAGGTATAATTAGGTATTTTCAGGTATGTAGAACTTAATCAGACGAACAAAAGTGAGTTACTAAATCTTGAATTGCCTGATTACCGACATCAAGTTAATGACTGATCTCACTCTTTTATCCTGAGCAGTCTAGACCTAGAACCTAGGACACCTATTAACACAAATAGAGCAGAAGGGTTTTTCGTAACGCTAATTTTCGTTCTGCACAACAGATTTATATTCTATTCAAATTAACTTTGCACCGAGGATCTACCAGGCGTTGACGTGGAGTTTGTAAGGTAACCAACTTAGAAGATTTGCCTGAATTTATCACCGAATCATAAAACTCTTATTCATCCATTTGCTTACAATTATTTGCAAATACGATTTTGAATAAAGTTCCATCCGAGAATGAAGCTTAAATGCACGGTGGGGCTAAATAAAATATATGAATAATGGGTTAATCGATCGCAATTTCTGCCTCTTTCTTTTCCCTTCTTCCGCCACTTTCTCTCTCTTCAACACATTTTAAAGTAAAGTCTTGCCCTTTCTACCTCCACAGGGCTATTATTGCCACTCACTGCTGGCAGTATGTCCATAAATCATTAACTCCTGCTTTCAATAAATCGTTACACGGAAGAATGTGGGGTCACAAAACTATTTGAAACGTTTTAAAACCAAACTATAGCCAGACGTTAGCCTCAATCACTTTTTGGGACAACGTGTCCAATTATTATGTCTGACTATTTAATTTTTAGAGAGAAAGAGCCAAAGAGGGCACTTGAATGTTATTTCAGAGAAATTGGCAGCGATTGACGTCTTTTGCATGATTCCTGCCATAAGTAGCGATATCGTGAGCTAATTAGAACGCTTCGAGTTTTTAGGGGGGTGCCAAAAGGAACAAAAGAGTAACAAAGACATTACACAACTTGTATCGGAAACTCCGTCATCGCATAAATCTCTCATGGGATTTACAGATCTTTTCAATCAACCATACGGCTAAAATTAGACGCCTTGTTGGACGGAATTTGGATCTCTTGGACAGGAGGTGAACTCACACTTTTCTGGGCTGGCACAACACAAGGCAAATGAACTGCGCTGTGGTTGGCTCTTTGTGTAATTAGCCCTAATTGCTACGTATTCGTTCCGAATTCTAATCTCTTTTATCTATCCAAAGGCCTCAGGAAATATTTCGCAGCAATATTTCTGAAAGTTTCGTCTGTTATGTGTTTGGATGATATTGGAGCTGCTTGGTGGAGAGCTCGAGAAGGGCAGTGGATAGCAGAGAAGAAGGATCTCGTTGGAGTTTTCTCACCTCTTCGTTTGACTTTTCGTGTGGTGGTTGCCTTATGTATTTTGAATCCATTATGTGTTCTTTGTCGTCTGCTGACGCACTTTTGGGATCGAAATGCGCGAAGCGAGTTCGTGGTTAGCAACCCCTCGGAGTCTTTTCAATAATTCCCCTTCTTCCAACTTCCTCTCACATCCACAAAAATCATTTTTCCTTCTTTGCCCAGGACATTCACATCACGAACTCAGTCATATGGACTGGACGGGGGGTTTCTTTCTTTTACCACCAGCCTTGAGACAATGACTATGACGCAGATTTTTTGGCACAAACCACACGAGACAACTCTCTTGAGTTTTCTTGGACTTGTTTTTTGGGGGAATCTCTCTGTGGGTTTATCACGAAAGAAATCAGAGGAAGATTGCGAAGAAAGTTGATTTGAACCCATTGCTGACTTTCGCAATACCCAGGCGAGATTCCGTCAGATTTTCATACTGTTTAGACAGATAAATGAGTAAGAACCCATAGAGGGACTTCTAATTGATATGGAGAGCCCATATTCAACGACCTGGGGGACATTTCCGTGATTCTTTCTCTGTGAAATCAATAGCTATGAAAGAACTTCATTGCAGTACTTTGAGCCCCTTCTCCTCACAGCCCAGATAAAATTTCACCCACTTTTCCTGGAAATCTCGCAAGTTTTCCCAGCAAAACTACCATTAGTCATCAACACAGTTAGCCAGGAAGGTGCCCCAATACCCCACACAGACAAATTCATGGGGTTTTAATGAAAATTTTCACATTTTCAAATGGCAGTCAGCAATGGAGGTTGGTGTGTGATGAAGAACTTACCTTGACGATATTTGTAATCCAAATGACGAATGAACGTGGAAATTGCAACTATTATAGTCCAATAGCTATACTATAATCACTAAAGAACATTTTTTTGCACAATTTAAGCATTTTTCTTGAGTTTTTCAACACTTTTTCCTTGGGAAAAGTTCACCTTTGCTCTCGTAAACTTCGTGTTTCGTTCACTTCAGAGGCACGATTACATCTGTTCGCTAAGAGAAACGATCCAAGAACTCGAAGCAGACAATCCAGACGAATGACTTTTCCCCAGAGCTGCTCAACCTTTTCCCCCCACAAAAGTGAATTTTCCCCAATTTCCCCGAATCTCCTTCACTGTTTCAAGTTAATTTTCCTGCAAAAACAATCTCAGACAGCTAAATAATCTTTCTTACCACCCCGGAGATTCTTTTTATTGAGAATTTGCAGACAAACTCCCTGATTTCACCTCGTCGTCCTACCCAAGAAATGGCACGCAAAATGTTTTCCTCCACTGACACTGGCTGACACAATCAGCTGTTCCCACTAGAGTGAGATGCAAAATCAAGTTTTCACACGTGCAAAAAATAGATAGCGATATGTTTGTTTGTGTGAGATTTTTTTATGGACGTGCACAAAAAGAGAGGTAAAACCAGTCTCACGAGTTACCTCTCACTCTTTTTAGTGTCAGAGTTTAGCTTAAAGGTTGATTTTACTTGCCTTAGGGAAAATTACCTTTTTAAATTCTTTTTCTTGTAGAATCCAGTTCAATTTTTTTTTATAAATTATGTTATTTATTACATTTTGTAAATGAAGGGTAAATTAGTAGAAAGATTTAAAAGAAATGCTCTGTAATTGGTTGAATTAGAAAGATAAATTCGATGAAAACGTTCTTATTGGTTCTCTCTTTTCCTCTACGTCACCTTTTGTAGGAGGAGTCTCGATGTAAGGTGAATTTGAACAGAACTTTTTTATAAGGAGAAACCAAATAGATATTAAAGTCGTTTGAATTCTTTTAAGGTAAAGAACCTCTAAATAATTGGAACATATGGCAAACAAAATTTATTTAATTGAATTAATTATTGTAATTAAATGAAGATTAAATATTGAAATCCCTTTAAGTCCCTTAATGATTTAATTAATTTAATTTAATTCAATTATAACGGTAAAAACAACTACGCCCAAGGAAACGAGCATTCAGCGAAGTTTTACCAAAATCATCACCAACACACACCCACAAAGCCTCACATACACACGCACAGGGGGAAATTCTGTGCATGTGTGTGAAACCAGGAGCCAAGTTTCATGAAAATGTTCCGTTTGTTCGTCTTTTGAATTTCTTTTAAATTTCCAACTCCCCTAAAATGTTAGAATGCTGCAAAGTACACAGAAAAAAAATTAAAACGTGCGAGATGAAAGTATCTCGCGCATCGAAGAATTATCACTTTTTTTTTAATTTTAGAAACGTATTAAAAAACATCAAAGTTACTTAAATACTATAAAACTAAAAGGATTAATAACTAGAATGATACTCAATGCATAATTTTTTTTCTTTTAATTTTTCGCCTTTTGCAAAAAGCACTTAAAATTTATTTTCTTTTTTTTTCTTTTGCATTTTCATCCCTAGCATCCCAAATCTCTCAACTACAGCTAGCACCTTAGAAATGACACCCTTTTTTAATGACAGTTTTTTTTCTTTTTAAATAACTTCGATTAATCCAAATGTGGTAGCTCTCCTCAGCTCAATCTCATTATTCTTTTTTTTATTTTAATTTTTCGCCAATTGATTAAATATTGATGCACATCATCTCTATGTATATAAAATAAATGGGAATATTTTTTTTTGTCTGAGATTAGCCTTCAGTAAATTACGATATTAAATAATTACACTGTGCGACAAAATTTTAAGAGTGTAGACATTAGTTTTTATTGATTTTTGATGAACTTATAAATTTTTATTTAAAAAAATCGATCTTCAGTGATTTTCGTTTTACAAAATTTTTATTTATTTAAAAAGTTTAGTTGATTTATAAACAAAAATCTCCATTTGTTATCAAGTTTTTGAATGAAATTAATAATGATTCAGCATAGAAATGAAATGTTTATTCCACAGAAATAAAATTTTTGTCGCACAGTGTAATTAGAGCATTAAATAATTATGCACGACTTTTTATATCTATGTATAGTTCTTTTACATTATTTTCTTCTCTCTCATTTTTTTTATCAAGTAATACTAAGAATATTTTTCTTGTTTCACCTTTATCTTTTCATTTTTTTTCTCCATTATTACTAGTAATAGATTTTAAAACTTATCACATCTACAAATCAGAATTTCACATGTAAACTTAACTCGATAGTACCAACATTTCTTGTCAGATTTAATGAAAAAAAAATCACAAAAAATTACAGTAAAGAAATATTTATTTTGTAAAAAATAGGAATTAATAAATAAGTTGATAAAATTTTGTTCCTCATTCTCATATTTTTCACATTTCTTTTTATACTCTCTCTCTCTCTTTTAAACTCTTCTTAATAAATTGTTTGATTTCTTCATCAATTTACAAACACAACCTCTTCCCGGGTTGATGCAATCTCGTTTTCTTTTTGTTCTTTTTTACTTCCTCATAAAAGTAACAATATGCATATCCTTTTCTTTTAGCAAAAATTCAGTGAAAAAAATAGTACATACAACAGAAACTCCACAGAAATTGGGTTAATTGGGAAGAATAATATGAAACTAATGCTTCGGTCAAAGGTCCTTTGACATCTCTTTTAGTAACACCATCTCTCTCCCTCTTATCCTTCGTTAAAATTAATTAGCAATTCTTTTGCTTATTTTTCTCTTGCTTAAAAATGCACAAGGTTCTTATCAATGTGTAAAATCCTATGTGTTAAAGAAATGGATGATAATGGCGTGCGCTCTATAGAAAGTTGCAATCTCATAATCGTCTTCCTCTCGGTCCCCAAAAAGCAGCATTGTGTGCTTTTCCCTCATCTGATAACAGCCCCCTTGCCCTCTGTCACTCTGCACCCGACCGTCTCTCTACAAATGAATATATCAGTCATCTCTACCTTTGCACAGTATCTTCCTGGCTAGGCCGACAGCCTGATCTCAGAGAATCTCACAGCAACGGCAGTATCGTGGACGTGGGCCTCCCGTTGTGGGTGGTGGGGTCACTGGGGCAAAGTATGCATGCACCTTTATATTAGGGAGGTGATTCTGCAAAAAGAATTTCCCAAAATTAACACCCCAAAAGCTCTCAAAGTAATTCTTTCTTTTTTTTTTTTTAATTCTTTTCTTTTTTTTTTACTTTCAACCGTCCTATTGCACTTCTCGTTATCAATTGGCAATCATAGAGTTCTATCCTCTGCAGATTGTGGCACGAGATCAAATGATCAAGTGTTGCATCCGTGATAAGTGGGCAATTGTCAAGTTCCAGAACAGAGAGACTCTCAGCAGCACAGCTACCAGCAGCCAATTGCCGAATTCCATCGTCTGTAATCAGTTCGCAATGCGACAGAGTCTATTCGAAAAAAATAAAATATGAGAAAATACGTAATTTTCTTTATTCTGTGGGAACTTCCTTCCCCATTGGCCGTGAAAGACTAACCAATTTTTCGAGGCTGGGACACCCAGTCGCCAAATGTGCCAGCGTCAAGTCGGTAATTTGATTGCACTCCTCGAGATCCATCCTCTCGAGATATTTACAATTTTTCCCCAAAGCCTGAAAACCCAAATCCGTAAATTGATGACATCCAGCCACCTCCAATGTGTTCAGTAGTGGATTGTGCTGAGCTAAGGCGATGAGGGTCTGATCACTCAACTGGGCGCACTTGGACACGCACAGTTGACGCAAATTGAGACATTTCTCCGAAATCTTCTGAATTGAAATGTCTGTTATTGACTGCAAACGCACCCCAAAAAAAAACCAGAAAATAAAACATTTTATTGCACGAAAGATAAATCTTAGTCTGTACTACGAATCAAAGAGCATTGCAGATGAATGGAATGAAATAAGGAAATCAAAAGAGCCTTTTGGAATTCACTCTCCTCGCATGTCATCAACTCACATACATATGCGATAATAAACCACCAATTTTGTAAATATATCTTAATCTATTCTTAGATTATTATTACGCTCGAGATATGTTTGAGCTACACGAGTTATTATCAATAAAAAATTCACTGAATTGCTCATAAAAATGCACCCAAAAGTCGAAATCTTGGAACAACGCCGTATACACAGAACATATACATATGTAAAGTATGTATATAATGGCTATTTATTACATAATGTGAAATTAATCTAAAAATAATCCACTTGTGTGACAATTTTGCATCCACACATGATTTAGTTATAAACAATTTTAAATTATTAAAATAAACCAAATTTTTGCACATTGTCACTTCAATATAAACTGTCAGCATTTTTTTTTTAATAAAAATTAAGTAAGAATGACGGTAGCAAAAGAGTTTTGAATTAGGAAATTCAGAATTTTACCAGAAATTTTTGTTTATCTATTTTGATAAAATAAAAAAAATCTAACAGATAGCTTTAATATTGTTTGAATAAATAATTATTTTTTTAAATTAACAATAAAGAATCCGATACCTACACATGTTTGTAAACGGATTTCAATAAATTATTATATTAATAATTCAGAAAAAGGTATAAGAAAGGAGATTTTTAAACTGATGGAGTCGATTCCGATAAAAATATTTTCATTTCTTTTTAACAACGTAATTTTTTTTTAGAAGATTTTGACAGATGGGTTTTTAAATCGTTCTATTGTTATTCTATAAAAGAAAAACAAAGAATTTGTTATTCAAGAAGACACACAGAAAAATCTTTAAAGAAAATTAGAAAAGTAATTTTCTTTTAAAAAACCGATTAAAGAAACAATTAAATGACAAAAAATTATAAGATTTTTCCAATAATACCTACCAAAAATCTTTTAACTGACGAATTTTAAGAAAAGAAAAGAAAAGATTAATATCAGAATCTACCCTTATTTCTAAATACTTTTCAACCCTCGATAAGATTTTGCTTGCTTATTGTTTATCGGGTTCTAAAGAAGTTTTTAAATACGAAAAGAAGTAAATTATAAAGAAAATTTGTTTACATGCAAATTCGTAGAAAGAATCATAAATCTTAACATTAGAATTCATAAAACTCATAAATTCTCATTCCTCACGGAAAGAAAAATTTGTTAAAAATTTGCACAAAAGTTGGTAAAATTTGGTCAAATGTAGTTAAATTTCTAAAAATATATCATTGTTGATAACTTTTGGTCACTTTTAACCACAAATGTGTATAAATTCACGAATTTATCTCATTTTAACTACATTTTGCTGAAAAGTTGTTATAAGTTGCTAAGAAAAAGAGAATCAGCGCGCTAATCTTCTCAAAACAGCATTTAACTACGCCGCACCTCAAAAGTTGTTATAAAATTGTATTTTACGCTGAATACCGATTTTTGAAAGCAAATATTCTCATTTTTTAAGTGGATAATTTCCATGAAATTGTTACCATAAACTACCCACAAAATTGTGTAAAGGAGACGACCGAACAAAAACAGTCAAGTTGTATAAATTCTTATCAGCAGGGAGAAATTGGCAATTGAAAATTTTTCATTGACTTTTTGCCCCGTCTCCCCTAGAATTTATCGAGTGTGTGTTAGTAAATCCAAGATCTATTCTACAAAAGAAAATGGGCAGAGTATGGGCAAAGAATGTAAGATCCATTCGAATTGCATATATCGTCCTATTTAGTTGAAATCTGCCACTAATTTATTACTTTTTCGGAAAAACCAAAGAATTTAACGATTATCCTTGTTGGACCCTGTGTGGTGGCCACCAAAGTTTTTGAATTTTTGAGCGGTCAATGAGAGAATTGAGATTACTCTGGGGACTTGAGTACCAATCGTTGAGAAGACCAGCCGCAAAAAGATGTATACTGGTGGTGTGATTTCTTTGATATTCTTTTTTCTAAATAACATTGTAAGTGAAATATTGTAATTTTTAATTTCTAAATTTTGTGAAAATCTTTTGGATGATTAAAGAAGTAGATTTGGAAAATTATTGTAAGTAAATTTTCATGATAATTTCCCCACGTGGGATAATCAATCTTCAAGTGATTATCTGGCGCCCTAATTTATCTTTTTATTAAATAAACCGCGTGGGTTTCCATTTTTCTTTAAAAATAAAAAAAAATTCTTTCCATTTTTAACCATTGCTTGCTAAGAATTTTCCTTTTTAATAAAAGCATAATGATGGAATAAAAATTATTTTTGAAATTAATTTTGGCTAAAAATAAATTTTTTTATGAGTAAAATTTAAATTTTTTACTTTTATTTGTTGCTCAAATTTGTGTAAATCCTTTTTATACGCTACATCCTTAATAAATATTATTTTAATACATATTTAAAAAAAATGATTAAGTATGGAATTATAATTTAAAAAAATTTTTTCTGAAAAATTATATTAATTGGATAATTTTAAGAAGAGAATAATTTCTGCCAAATTCATGATCTTTCACATCGGCAGCGCCATAAAAATAGCAAAAAAGCTAGACTTCTTTTAACTTTTAATTTGGCTTTTTTTTTCAATAAATTATATTATGTTTGAGAAAAATTGTCCAATTTTTTTTGGACAATTTAATTTCTTGAATAAAAAATCATTAAGTCTTTATACGAAAATATTTTAGCGGTGAGAAATTACATAAAAGTTTACCAAAATAACACAAATTTATTCATGAAACCCAAATGTACGTTGAAATACAGAGAGGGTAAAAGGAGATAAAATTTGGTTATCCGAACCAACATTTGTAGATAAATGCAATGTTTAACAACAAATGATATCTACATTTGACCAAATTTTAACAACTTTTTAGTGAGAACCTCATTTCAACTACATTTTGTTGAAATTTACATGGAAGCAAAGCAGGAGCAGTAACAACTTTTAACAACATTTTAACAAATTTTTCTTTCCGTGTAAAAATTTCTAGAATTTTATTACAAATTCTACAAAATGTGATTTTAGGGATTTTAGTCATAAAACTCAATTCGTTTTTACAAATCCCTTCAACGTCATAAAAACCATTTTATGACTTTGAACCAACTCTTGTCTCGAAAATTTTACGTTGTCATTGCTAAACTATTCCACGTGAATTTAAAGTTTTAGCGACTTTCAACAGAAGTTTTTAGGTAAATATTTTATTTTAGAACCTAAAAAATTGAAATTATTCTATTATTAGGTGCTCTAGAATTCTGACATTTAAATCTGGAAGAACTTATAGGTATAAAGTCGGAAAATATTTTTTGTTCACCTAGAATGCATAAAAATCGCATAAAGTTTTTATTTTATTAAAGTCAAATGGATTCTGTTAAAGGGAAGACTTTAAGAACTTCTTGCGCAAAGTTCAATGAGTTCATTGAAGGATATCAATGTTTATTTACATCATTTTTTTTTAACTTTTTTATGTTCTCTATATAGAAAAGACAAAGGAGCATTTTTTTCTAAAGGTATAAAAGTTTTTAAACTATTGTTCTAAACAAATCCTTTTGATATTCAATACAACTAATAACAACTAAGATGCAAAAATTCATAAAACGTAATCAAATCCGGTTTATGTAACAACTTAAATCTCCGGTCTAACCGAATAGGGCTAGTTTTCCATAATTTCCTTTAAAGAATAAAATAAAATAAAATAAAAAGTTAACTTACATCACAGCTGTGTAGATTTAAGACCTCAATGTTGGGGCAGTAAGTAGCTAGACAAATAACTGCACGATCGTTAACTTGCTTACAACCTTTACTGCTGAATTTCTTTATTTTGTGACATCCACGCGCAAGGGCTTCAACCCCATTCTCCGTCACCGAGTCACACCACGATATATTTATTTCCGTTAAGCTCTGCGGAAAGGCATGAAAGAAAAAGTTGTTGCTGGGTCAATTGGTGTTGAGCACGGAGACAAGGAGGGTGCGTTCACTTGGACGGGGGTGTTGGGTACATACCGAGCAACCATCTGAAATTGCCTTGAGACTGCAATCGGAAATATTGACGCATGACTCTAAATAAACTATGGACAATTTTGGACAATGTTTGCTTAGCGACTGTATCGCTAAATCTGTAATTCTCTTGCAGTCAGACAAATCCAAATATTCTATGTTGTGGCAGTGCTGAGCCAGTGTACGAATTGATTGATCACCAACCGATTGGCATCCCTTTAGCGACAGCAACTTGAGGAATCCACCACATCTTTGGGATATATTTTCAATCACTGGGCCCTGTGAATTTGTTTCCCCATCATTATGAGCAATTTTCCTCTGACTGAGAGAAAGGAACAACAGAAAGCTCAAAAAAATTGCTCATTCAGTCTTACCTCTATATCTCGTTGAAAGTCAAACAGATCGATCTTCTGCCAATTAGAACCATCCAGTGCGAGTAAATTCCAGTATTTGCTCACCTGAGCACAACGACACAACGACACAACATCCAAGTAGGAGAATATTCGAAAGAGAATCTCTTTGGGCAGCTTCTTTGATATTTCATCTTCAGGATCCAAGAAGTAGTTCTGCAAGAAGAAATTGCACACAAACACAAAAAAAAACCCTGCGTGAATAAATTTTCATTCGCAGACGCTCGTACAAAATGTTTATGGAGAAGGGTAACGAAAAAACCAACTGAAAATGAAAAATAAAACAATCTTGCGAAATACCGAAGAAGTCAAGAAAGGTAGAAAACCTTCTGAATTGGCATTTTGCACAGAGATTTACGAGAGCGAGCTTTTTTTTTGCTTTTCCACCCAAACAGCAGCGAAAAAGTCATGAATTCGCGTCGAACAAAAGGGAAAGGTTTCTCCACAAAACATACCACATATGTATAAGCAAACCAATATATTATTAGGTTTCTCGTCTCTCTCTCTAAAAAAAGTTACGCACTACAATTTGCATTTCTAAAGATAAACTATTTGTACGACATTTTTTTCCCTCCGTCTCAACATATTTCTCCTTTCAACCCAAACAAAATGTCTCGCGCTGAAAACCCTCAAAAGAAAATTTATATGAAAAGAAAAATCCACAGTAACAATTTTTTCTTCTATTATTTTAATTTTCTCCACCACGCTAATTTCTCATAACATAATTTCCTCAATATATGAGCTGAAAAAAAAGGATGATATGCTGTGCTTTTATAGAAGCCAACATCTTGACGACGACGACGATGTGATTATGCAAAAAAAGAGACATGAAAAAGTTCTATATGCTGTGAAAATATCATTGTTCACATTGAAAATTCACCAGAGTGGAAGTTTTAATTGAACTACGAGGGAAAATTGTTTGGCAGCGCGGGCATTTAATGGAATTGCTTTTACAGAGAGATTTTTCTCGTTCATTTTTTCTTCCTTTTAATTAGCACTCTCGCCTAGCAGTGATATGATGTATACATATAGAAGAAAAACTAGCTCAGTTTAATTTTGTGAGTTTGAATTAAACGAATTCCTAGAACATTTCTCACGTGTGATGAGTTTCATTCACCTACAGTTTTTTTGTGTACATAAATTGTACGTAAAATGTGTTCAAGAATCGCCGTGAAACTTTGGAATTTCACATTTTTTATTTCACAAAATAATTAAAATTAAAAAAATACATTTCAATATGATTTTTTGAAAAGATTTTCATTGTTTTTAATTATTCTTGGTTAATTGATGCGTCTCTTTTTTTTTAGAAAAGGAAAGTTTAAAAAATCATATTTCCCAATGAGAGATATAAGAAAATCATTTCATAGTAGGGGAGACCGGGGTAAAAAGTCATTTTGGAATTTTCAAATGCCAATTTCTGTCGAGTTATAAATCGGAAAAAATTAGGGTGGAAAACCCTATACACCTATAATTTTTGACAGTAATTTGGAGGTTATCCGATCAGTACTTTATGAGTTAAAATGAAAATAGATTTTTGACCTATTTCCCAAACTTTTGCGTATTGAGAAAAACACGTTTTCCGAAGTTTTCCTTCAGCAATTTTCCAATCTGATAATTTTTCTCACTAGCTGGATTAGTGCAGAAAACGTTGCCAAGGTGTAGGAAAGCCCTATACCCTAATTTTATCCGATTTTTCCGATTTAAACCTTGGGAGAAATTGGCATTTGAAAATTCCAAAATGACTTTTTTTACCCCGGTCTCCCCTAATTATTAGCGAAGTCGGATTTAAAAATTATCAAGAAAAGTTAGTTTTAAACTAAAATTCTTGAAATTAGGCTTAAAATGTTCTGAAACTTTTCCTTCAGTAGTACAATGGGTAAATCAGGGTTAACGCATTTTTTAATGATAGAGCAAAAACAGACTAAGATAACCAATAATGACCACTAAAACAATAACTTAAAAACGATAAAAACTGGAGTGGTATTAATAACCCTTATTTTGAAAAGAAAGCTAAAACATGACACGAACATAAAAATTAAGGGTCATGACTTATTGCATGACTTGGAAAAGCCCAGGACGTACTAACACAAGAAAAAGAAAAATTATTTTCTTGTATTAAGTATTATCTGCCTATCTTATAATATTATTTCAATTAATTAATTAACGTCTTGCGACGTTTTCAAAAAATTTAGACATGAGCAAAATCATTAAAGGTTTCTTATCAAACTTAACTCTGCTCAAACAAATTAGAATTTTTATGTTCTTGACAATTTTCATTGCTCTTTAAGAAATTATTTAATAGTTAAAACTTTATCATATCATTGGGAAAGTCCTCTGTTTAATAGAATCCCACATAATGGGTATGAATGTAGCTGAAATTAAGTATTTTCTTGGAACACAATGTATTTGGTGGCTGGGTAATTAAAATTTCGTCATTTCACATATACCCCAACTCTATGATGGTGGGAAATTCCATTTGGGTCAATAGCAGCACCCCCCAAAAAGTACCCTGTAAATCCCTCACGCAAATTCACATGGTGAAAAGCGAGAAAATATTGCGTTTCCAGTGAAAAATTAAATTATATTTTCGGAGAGATTTTGCCAGCTGGATGTGTGTAATCATGAAAATTTCATTGGAAGTTTCTTTGAAAGCTCTCTGTGCTGTGAAAGCTAGATAGATAGCTGGGTCATTTCCTCAAGGCCCCTAGAAAGCCCGGGAAATGCGTCTATGGTGGGGGCATCGTCCTAATTGCTCTTCTTCTACTTCTAAACCATCTAATTGAGTGATTAAAATGTAAATTCCCTGCACAAGACAACAAATTGGGAGTACCACGTCCTCGCTAGCTTTGGCTGCTGGAGACAAAGGATCAACGCATTGATTCATTTGCGCCCACCCACACATTTATCTCTCTCCCCTCTCTTCTCTCTGGAGTCTGCAGTCTCGTTGTGCTTTTATTGCACCCGTCTGGAAAATGCCATCTTCGTCTTTTTGTGTGTCTCCCACCATTTCGCCATGTAAAATTTTCATGTGCAATCCCTTATGCCAAAAGCAACTTTTTCCCCATGTCTGGCGCCCCAGTACAATACCATTCTGGGGTCCCAAATTCAGGGCAATGGCACGAGAATGGAGAGCTGGAAAGTACAGCATTTGCCCGTGGGTGCGACAGTGCAATCCCTGATGGGGAATTTCATTGGAAATTTGTTGGATTTCATTGAGAGAATTGCGTTCTTCAGTAATTTCTTTGTTGTCGTTTGATAAACACCCCCCGAATCAGCTGTCTCGTCGTTTCGTCCTATACACACAGTGCGTAAGAGCAGGACGCCACCATTGGCGTGTGTGTGCAACAGAACGAGATGGAGAGTGTGGTAGAACAAAAGCCCCCCAGAGTTTGCAAAAAAGGGGTCCCTTTGGACGCCCCATGCGCCCAAGATCACTAACCTCATATCTATGACGACTCGTATAGCTCATCTTAAGCCCTCTTGCAATCACTTTCGCACACCACAGGCGATTTAGGATGTTGCAATAAACCACAGAAAAAACACCAACCAAAATTCACACTTCTCTGTCACTGGGGCTTGTCACTGTCTGTCAAAATTCAACTAAAAAAAATCATTCATGAAACACACAACAGAGCGAGACGGCCATATGCTTTGGTGCGAGCGAGAGGAAAGTTTCCATACATAAAATACATGTTTCATACCTGCAGCGGGGGAGGATGTTTCTCTTTCGAACATTACTTATTTCCCACTCGCTCTCTCAAATACATCACCCATATTTTTGTTGCATTCATACGAAATTCACTTTGAATCCGCTAGATGCGCTGCATATTTTTATTGACATTTCCGCCATAGTTTTGACAGCGCCCCTAAAATTCGCATTCCTGTGAAAAAAACGCTCAACAGACTTTTTATCCACATAAATTCCACTCAAAAATGGTGAGTTTTCCCTTCTAATGCAACATAAAATCATTGCAAAGAAGAATTTTCCTAAACGGTGTCTTTGTTTCTAGGCAAACTACACTGAAGACCAGTTGGCAGGTAAGTAAATAAATGCATGAATTCTTTTGAGGGCATTTCCCCATTGATGACATCACCCAGAAATTCCAATTGAGTAATTTCACGCGATCAAAACCGCCCCAATGCCCCACAAAGTATCTCCCCACAATGCACAAAGCTTCTCAATTGAAAATCCAATAAGAAAAAAAGTGAGTGAGTGAAACACAAAAACAACCTTTGTCCGGAGATGCTTCCCGGACGTGAAGAATGAAGCTCGCCAGCTCTCCGTCGCGAGGCTGACACACCACAATGACTCACCGGGACGATACTCTCGTCACTGCACGGCCAATTCATCATTGCAACTGCGATGAGGTGAAATAATTGGTGATTTTTTGGGGGGAGTGCAACTCGGCGACGAAAGTTGATCTCGCGAGAATGCCACCGACAAGCAAATCAAGTTTCCACACAATCCAATTGGAGTCCCACTTTCCTTATAAGGCCTTACGTGCAGTGCGTGCTTCAATGCGCTTTTGTGCAATTCACACATCCCAATTGGCCCAATTTTTGTCCCATTTCAGGGTAATCCTGGTACCCAGGAGGTGCTAAGGGCTTCAGTTGTGGCCACGGTGGCACACTGAGATAGTGATCAGCCCACAATTGGGCACACACAGCCACAAAACTCAGCCCTCCTTCACCATATTTTGCGCGATCGATCGAAAATTTTTTCGCCTTAAATGGAAGAACGTCTCGGTGATCTCGCTTGTTTATCAGGGGCTTGATATTGTAATTAATGTGTTGAGAGACTTTATTTATTTTAAAGATTTTAAATACTTATTAGAACTCCGATTATTGGAACATAGGACTTTTGGTCGTTTGGAAATTCAGCATGTTTATACCTTAAGAGTTAAATAGCGTTCAAACGTAAGAAAATATTTTAAACTTTAGAAAAGAAACATCAAACCTTAAAGAATATGTCAAACATTAAAAATATGAAACCTTAGAAATGGACTGACAGAAGTTAAAACAAGCATCAAATGTAGAAAAAAGCTGCATCAAACGTTAGAAAATATTTTAAACCTTTTAGGAAAGAAACATTAAACCCTTAAAATATGTCAAACATTAGGAAAACGACTGTCAGAATTTAAAATAGGCGTCAAAAATAGATAAAAAGTGACATCAAACGTTTCAAGTAAGGATCAAACGTTAGAAAATATTTTAAACTGCAGAAAAGAAACATCTAACGTTAAAAAAAAAGATATGACAAAACGTCAGAAAAGATATTGACAGACATTAACAAACGTCAAAACGTTTTAAAATATGTCAAACCTTACAAAAAAAACTGTCACAAGTCAAAGCAATGTCAAATGCTGGAAAAGCAACATGAAACGTTTTAAGCCCTAAGCACTAGTTTGCAAAGGGCATAATAAAATTTTATTCTGAAACGTTTTAAAATTAAGGTCAAACGTTCAAAAAAATCACTGTAAAACGTTAGAAGGAAATGTCAAATGTTTGTATAGAAATATCAAGTAGGTAGTTTTTATATCCATTTACAAGTAAGAAAAGTTTAAAAATGCCTCCTGTATTTGGATAGATTTCTGACCGCTAGTTGAGAAAATTATAATTAGTGGAAATATTTCCAGAAATGTTGCAGATTTAAGTTAGGAGCATCTAAGTAGTTAAACGCTCTAAGACTAACGAGCACTCTGACTGAGAAAGAGTCAAACTTAATCAATAAGCAGGACACATATTTCACCGCCAGAGGGCCAGACCTTAGACAGGAGTCTTTTAATTTCTTTATTTTGTGTATTCTTCAGTACAAAATTCAAAGATTTCAAGGGTTTCTTGGTTGCTGAAACAGGCCCAATATATGATTAAACATTTAGAAAAACAAACATTCTTCAATGTTGTTCTCAATATTCTTTCCTGAATAAAATTTTGAAGAATTTCCGACAACTAATTTATCTTTCAATGCCAATGTCATGACTTTAATGAAAGTGTTTAAAAATAAAATCTAATTTTTTAGCTCTCTTCGTGATGTATTAGATAATCCTCTTTATTTGCATCAAGTTAATGAATTTTCTTCCTATAATTAAAAGAAAATAGAGCGTCTAAAAATACAGCTTCATAATGCAATGTTTCGCTAAACAAATAAATTACACAAAATGTATAAACAGAGTGTAAGAACCTTTAAATATTTTGCCAACTCGCATTTCCAATTGACCCACCGTTCTACTTTTTTCCTCCTCAAAATGAATTTAGCAATAAAGTTAAATTCTTTAAGAAATAATATTTATTTTTTGAGCGAATTAATCAAGCAAAGACGAGTATCATGAAATGCACATTGCTTCGGATTTGTCTGCGGGGACTTTGCTGGGGAACAAGTGCGCTGCCTTTTTGATCTGTTTCGCCTCGAAATGTGTGCCTCAAAGTGGTGGCAAAAAGAAGAATTGAGTGTGGAAAGGGAAGATCAGGCAGCAGCAGAGTATCTCAATCAATCGCGGTGTTCGTGTGCGCGGGAGTGTCCAAAAGTAATATTTTTAACGCGATTTTAGCGTGATAAGATTTCCTTTTATTTTCGCGGTTGCGTCAGTAGAAAATGATGTACATGTACGATCCACCAAATAAAAATAGCTTCTCTTCCGTTGAAGGTGCCACCCCAAATGTCCCACAAATGCCCTCGGAATAATGAGGAATTTATGTTTAAAAGAAATTATTAAATTTTTTGTATCTTTGGACAGAATTCCTGGAAGCTTTCAATCTGTTCGATAATCGTGGAGATGGGAAGATTCAGCTGAATCAGGTAGGTGAGTGCCTGAGGGCATTGGGGCAGAATCCCACGGAGTCCGATGTGAAGAAGTGCACGCATCAGCTGAAGCCAGACGAGAGGATCTCCTTTGAGGTCTTCCTGCCGATTTATCAAGCAATCTCCAAGGCGCGCTCCGCTGATACAGCTGATGACTTCATCGAGGGTCTCCGGCACTTTGATAAAGATGCATCAGGCTTCATTTCAACAGCTGAACTGCGTCACCTTCTCACGACTCTCGGTGAGAAGCTCACTGATGATGAGGTGGAGCAGTTGCTGAGCAACCAAGAGGACTCCCAGGGCAATGTGAACTACGAGGAGTTTGTCCGGATGGTTATGAGTGGTTAAAATGATGCGAAATTTAGCATTTTTCTATGCATTTGGGTGAATAATTTTGATAACCTATCCCCCCACTTTTTTTTTTTTGAAAGATAACGTATAAATTAATGATTAAATCAACACACAATCCTGTAAATCCTTTCACATCCTACAATCCAAATTGTAAAGGACAAGTATTAATACAATTAGAGAGAGAGAAAAAAAATGAAATTGTGACATTAAATTTTTATCCTTGTGGAGTTTTTATTTAAATAAAAATGGAAGATCATTCATGATGTGGTGAACATTGAATCCCATCAGAAGTCCCACTCAAAGGCACTCCCTGCACTGAGATTCATGTCCGAAAGGTCCTGGACAAGCTTCAAATTTTCATCACAATGTTGCGAATAGTCCACGGGGTGGATGCCAAAATTGGTCAATTGCTCACTGAGATTTGTGTGCTTGGTCTGCTTGAAGACGGGATGATTGAAGAGCTGCGACACATTGGGCCGATCAGTTGGTTGCCTAGAAGAATTTTAAATTTCAGAGCAAGATCACAGATTAATTCGTAAAAAGTTCGTCTTTCTTGAAGGGTTCGTTAATTTCCTATGCATTTATATGGGGAAGTTCACCTCCAGGTTCGTAAAATTGGGTTTCAACTCCTTTTGGAGGTAAAAGTTTGTAAGAATTCACCTCCAAAGTTCGTAATTCTCATTTTACCTCCAAAGTGTGTCATTTTTACCTCCAAGTTTGTAAAAGGTTTGTAATTCGTTCTGAGAGGCTTCGAGCTGTTTTTTCTCTTTTTAACCTATAGAAATCATATGACCTCATCCCGCTTGTACTAAGCAAATTGAAAAATTCGGTTTGTTAAAGTTTGATTGAGGATCTCTTCCCAAGATTATCAAGTCCTGGACAATCCTGAGATGTTGCTGCAAAATTGTTGTTTTTTGCAGATTTGTGGTCACTCCTCATTGGTAATGATAAAATTCCGGCGCATTTAAGCAGAAGAAAGAGTAACAGATTAGCCACCACAGACTGGACTTGAATATTCATTGAATGCCCTGAGGAAGGACTTAAATAATTCGAAACGTTGGCCTTTAATAAAATTTAGTTAACCGAGCTTCAGACCGAAAATCCGATCTTTAAGAAACCCACAAAGGATGTTCTCACCTCTGCATGCAGACTTCGGCAAACTTGTGAATGTTATCTGAGAGCTTCTTCTGGCTGTAGATTTGTCTTGTTTGCGCCATAAAACTGTCAGCTGGATCAAGTGCCTGGACAATCATGTCCTCTGTGGGGCATGTGGAGAAATCCAGCAATGTTGGCTGATTGCCGCGCATCTTCTCCGTAAGCATAAATGTTGTGGGCATATTGGCAAATGGTTCAATCCCATTGCAAAGCTCACACGTCGAGATGCCCACGCTGTACACGTCGGATTTCTCACTGTAGCCCAGAAGATCCTGCTCCAGAACCTCCGGAGCCAGCCAATTGAGACCCTTTGTGGAATTTGCCGGGAGATTGTGGAGACTGCGTACGCGTTCACCGTGCGAAAGGAGCGTAATTGCCTGACGGAAGCCCGTGAGAACGGCCCTTTCGTGATTCATGAGGATGTGACTAGCACGAATGGCACGATGAATAAAGCCTTTTTTGTGCAGATATTCCACTCCATGGAGGACGTCTCGTAGAATCAGTACGACGATTATTTCCGGAAAGCCTATCGTGCCAATTGATTAATTTTCTTATCCTTTCAAATGACGAAAATATTCCAGTGCGTGCAATTTACCTGTACGGCATGAATTGGTCATTGTATCCCGACAGGATCCATAAGGCATGAAGGGAGCAATCACAAAGACATCAAAATTGTCCACAAATGATGTGAAAAAGGACAATATGTTGGGATGATGAAATTGTCTCATAGTCAGAATTTCATCCTGTACACGAGAAAAGCCCCAAAATGGGTGAAAAACTCATGAAAATTGAGGAAAAATGGAAATGTCTGGGACACGTACTCGAATATATGCGCTCTCCTCCTTCGCCCTATCCATCCGGAACTTCTTCAGTGCCACCAATTGACCGGATGTGTGTTTGGCCAGATACACCGAAGCAATCCCATTGCAGCAAGTTGCCAATTCCTTGCGAATTTCGTAGTCATTTGGATTAAACCCGAACATTTTCACAATTTTTTTCTCTTCACAAAACAAAAACTTTGTTTTTGTTTATTTTTCCAACAATTCCCGCAAGAGGGTGCAAAATTCACTATGGAGATTGCGGTAAAAAGTTCCAAAAATTACCGTTGGAAATTAAGGCGCTGTTAGAAGAAAGGTTAGCTGTTTAACCCGCAAGAAAGATTTTTCCGATTTTTCGCAATTTTCTCATATTTTCCACCAATTTTATAGCAAAATTAGAATTTTTTAAGGTTAGGAATCAACGTCGCGTTCATTTTAGGAGCGAAGAAAATTGAAATCATTGAAATTGAAAAATATTCCGAAGAAGCCGAAGTAAGACCCGGAAAAATCGCCCAAAAAACCCAGGAACACCTGGAAGCAATACATGGGGCCTCAATGAGAAGTCCTCTGGGGCAAGAAAAGGTGGAAAATCGAGTAGGGGCATAGAAAATAGAGTTAAAACACCGCCGCCAATTTTTTTCGGCGCAGTGCGCAAAAAATATGTAAAAATTCTAAAAATTGCGTTTCCTGTGCCGGAAAAAGCTGCAGAAAAATCCTGGAAATGCACATAACAGCCAGAAATGGTAGATAATTGTCTCTAACTCGGAAAATTATTGTTTTTTTGGAAGATAATTAAAAATTACTCAACCGACAATATTTTGAATCGCATTTAGTCGACGTTTTTATACAACAACTTCAGGGTGGTATGGTGATTTTTCTGGATTTTTCAATGTGTGAAAACTTCAGGGTGGTGTGACAGACAAGGTGTTGGCAAAAAAGTCCATTCGATTTCAGTCTCTTGTGGAAAAGCTATGAATTTGTGCCCACTCGGCATATCAATCGCTAAAAAGTTGTTTAATTGAAAAGTCGCAAAAATTGAGCATCAACATGCCATCAATTATGGATTATAATCTGTAAGTAGTGCAAGAAAATTCCTTTATCCTTTTGTCCTTGAGCCCTTTTTCTTCGTCATTTTTCATTGTCCCCCAAATCTGCACGTTTTTCACGCAAAAATTCTGCATTTTCGCAATTTTGCAATGTTGCATCATGTGCCGGGGGCCCCCATGGAGACTTTTCCACCCTAAAATTGGGCGATAATTTGTAGAAAATTGCATAAAAGTGGTTTTTTATTGTGAAATTTTCCTGATGAATCCTTTGGAGGCCATCTTTGTGCCGTGTGCGAAAGAGACGAAGTGATACGGTAACAGCACATAGTGTAAACTTCTCTTTCACTCTCATGGAATGTGCATTGACACAGAATTTCCCTGATAAGGCGGTGATAACGCTCTGACGTCACGGGATAATTACGACGGACACGTTTTACAGTTAAAAATAACGTGGAGGAAAAATGGGGAAATAATAACCGGGGGTGGGGGGAGAGGTGAAAGTGAAATTGGTGAATGTTTTTTTTTTATTATTTCTCTTCTTTCCTTTTTGACCTCTCTTCCGTGGTATCAACAACAACAACACCTTATTTTGACCTTTTTCGGGTCAATATTCCAAATTTATGGCTTCCCAATTAAATACCCTGTGGACATTTACCTTTGTCCAACGCCTCCATTTTTTTCCTGGTATATCGAGGGATTTCTTTTCTCGAATATACATACATATATGAGACGTAGTCGCGTGAATGTGCGTTTAATTGTTGGCTTTAGCGAGAGATTCTATTAATAGCTCCAATTTGCTGGCAAAAACACCAAAGCATCATACAGAAATATCAGCTTTAAGAGTGGGAGAATGAGAAAAAAGGCACGAAAAAAATGTTTTATCAATTCCCTCTGGAGTCGATTGCCAGGGGAGAAAGTCCAATGCACATCTGGGGGGCTCTCCATGTGAGAACCAACAGCAAAATAGAATCCGCTGCTATGTTAGAATCCGAGTGGAATTTTCCACTGTCAGCTGCAACTGGAGAAATGAAGGGAGAATGCAGCACACATAGTGAAGCGATAGAGTGTTTGATATTGAATCATTTAGCTATGGGTGTTAGAGGCAGCCAAACATTCAATAATACACAACAGCAAGCAAAATGAAGCCCAAAGAGAAGACAAAGAAGCAATTTCCAGTTCGGTATCGAATGATTATTTCCATTGACACACATTCATAAGCTGAAGAAACTTCTAGAAAAGCGTCTCGAAAGTCACGTTAAAATATGTTTTTTTCTTACGGAGATGAAGTCGATAAATGATGAGTTGTTTGCTTATGAATACGCACACAGTCATTTGGTCTAAAGTGTGACATTACACTAAAAAATTAAATTAAAAGAGGGTGCCCCAAAAAAAAACGGAAAAAAGCTATTTTATGCTGAAAAATAAAGGAAAAAATCTCGTTCTGTAGATTTTGATAAAAGTCAATAATTAGATCGATAAGAATTAAAACGTCTTCTACAAAAGGAGTTTATTTGCTTTCCATAAAACTCCTTATTCGAGGAGAATAAGGAGTTGCTTTGCTTATTCTCGCCAAAGTAGCTTCCCATTTTCCTCTGGGATCAGCTAAAATAGGCACAGCAAAGATTGCCCGAACATCTTTACCCCTTTGCCCAAACAATTACCCCTTTAACCCTCCGTATACTGTGAGGGGTAGGTGATCAACCCCAGAGCTATATTTCAATTAATTGTGCCTTAGTTCTTAGAGGTATAGAACCAAGCTTCTGAAAATAAGTTCCTTGGTTATCTGGTCAATCCGACAACTAGAAAATAAGTTATTAACAAAAATGTAAGATGAGGGAATTCAAAACATGGTGTAACGGTCAAATTTATTCCAGTTTTCTTCCAATGTCACTCTTTGTCTCTTTCTTGACGATTCTAACCTCAAAAAAATTATTGAAAAAATCATCAAAAAATCCATTGAAAAATTTATTTTTGTGTTCAAAAATGAACAAAAGACTTCTTAAGGAGTACCAAGGAATCTATTAAAGCTCATTTGAACGAAAGAAGTTGCTTTTTTTGCGAAAAATTCTATGGGGTCGGTCACCTACCCCAATAGTAATCCGCGTAAGTGTTTTGGTCACAGTTAACGGACCGTTAAGGTCCATTGGGTCATACGCTGACTTAGACTCGTTTTTTGAAAATGTTTCATTTTGTATAGGTTTTTATTTTATGAATTTTGAGTCTAAATTAGTACAAGACTATGTTTTTACAATCCCTGATCATTTTATGACCACAAGAGGACATCCCCAAGGACTCAGAAGATCAGGAAGGACAAAAAACCGAAAATTTTTGAGTTAGGATTTTATGCTAAAAATGTCTTATTTGAGCTCAAAGGAGGTTATAAAAATTATTTTTCGTTCAATTAACTCGCTAGATTAATCGCGGACCTGAAAGGGTCTTCTTCTATTCACATTTTGAGTCCGAAGAAAGCCCTTAATTACATAATCCTAATTTTAAAATTCACCGAGTTAAATATTTCATGATTTACCAGTTTTCTTTTTTTTTATTCATAGTTTATACTATCTTTAACACTTGGAGGATCGAGGTTTCTAACCTCAAAAGTTTGACTTTCATTTTTTCTTAAAAGAAAATATTTTTCCAAGTCTTCTTTCGACGATCTTGAAGTAATTGAAATTCCCTATACACAGATGTAGAAATTATCATGATATTTTTAAGACATTTTATTCTTTGACGATTAGAAAAATGTCAAACTTGTCACTGTGGCCAGCAAAATCATCCATAGGGTTAAATAGACCAATAAAGTGTATGTAATGTGATTAAAAGCTTTGACTTGACAACATAGACAATAGTTTTTTTTGTTTAAATTTTTCTAAATCTAAAATTAGCAACAACCTCATTGGAACTAACTCAATTAAGCAATTTTATATTAAAAAAAAAAACATTAAAGACTAAGATGAATCAAAAGCTGTGTCATTCGTATGTAGACGTGTCACTTCCTGGGTAGAATAATTGACTAAAAACTAAATTTTTTATTGCCACTTAACTTTATTATCACAGCTTATCGCTTCGTATAAGTGTGACCTTTGAATTTTATTTGATAAAGAGTTGTTTTTAGCTGCTTTAAAGTTATTTCTGGAAGGAAAATGCGATGCAATGGGAAAATGTTTGTAGTTTAGACCTTCGTTGAAATCACGACAAAAAGAGAGTGACTAAAAAGTGATAAGATAAAAAGTTGTCTAAAATAACCCATATTGAAATAATCCTTGAATTTTTACTTTTTATACAAGTTAAATGGCATTGTTGATTGAGTTTTGTTGACGTTAAAGAGAATTTGATTCTAGGAGACTTTCTGATAAAATTCTCAAAATGTTTGCATTGGAATTATCGGGATTTTTGCACACGTGTGAAATTTATTTATAAGAAAAAATTCAACTGTTGACGTAAGCAAGTAGTCAAAATGTCGATGTTTTGAAATTTTTATGTTTATCCTATTGGAGTTTAGCAGAAAAAAATAACAATGAAACTCATTCTGTTAAACTTTTTCTCAGACTAATTTAGAGAACAGTTGAAGAATGTTTTATTAGTGTGACTGTGTGTGTGTTCTAAGGCTTCAATAGGATGTTCTTGTTTTATTTAGATAATAATATGCGGAGTATGTAATTCCAGTAATGCAAATATTTACATGAGATTGAAGTAGATTTTTTATGACTACGAAGATGTCTGGCAAAGACAGGCATCCAATCAATTTAGTGCCATAGAAAAAATTATAACAACTCACGGGAAAAAGTAAACTTCCGTATCTTCTTGATATAGGAGTTCCTGACAATCTTCATTTTTTAATATTTCCTTCCAAGTTAATTTGTTTTTTAAACCAATCCTTCAAAGGTTTTTCAATCTTTGCTTTCTGCCTAACATTGATAAATTACAAATGCGTCAATTTTCTCTGGTTTTTACTGATTAGATAACGAAGAAGTTTTATGAGTAAGAAAAAAAACGGAACATGGTAAAAGTGAAAGACGTAGACAAGAAACATTCCGACACAAGGTGGGGATAGGAAACGTAAAAAAAAAGAGAAAGAAATTTCTATTAATATTTGGTCATTTGAATGCCAAAAAGTTAATTTTAGGCTTCTGTTACAATTGTCTCCTTATTGCGCACCAATTTTCTTGAGATTTCAACATTTTTTAAACGCCAAATTACACAATTTAACGTACATTGTATCGCATATTGAATTTTTTCGTTAATGTCTTTTTATGATGCAAAGGTGGTCGTTTGTTACATGGCCTAAAGAGGAGATATTGCTGATTTTTTTTACTTGGGTTATGTTATTGTTATAGAGCTTAAATCCTTGTCTTTTTTAAAGTTCATAAAAGGAAAATCAGAGTTAGCTTTTACAGAGATTGAAGATTAATTTGTAATTTAGAACTTTTGTTAGGCAGTTTGTTATCTGTGCATGTCAAAAAATTCTTTTGAGAAATTTTTGTATTTTATCGAGGTCAATTTAGTTGCCAACCAACAGTCAGGCGATTAAAGAAGGAATTAAAGGTTACGAAAAAAATTTAATATCTCGAAGTAATTCCATTTAAAAGCCTTCTCCGACACGCAATGGTAAGGATATGCGTTACACAATCAAGGGGAAACTTAAGGTCAAAATTTATGACTAAACTTACAATTTAAAAAAAAATTATTCTCAAAATATTTGCGAATCTTTCTAAAAAGTTCTAAAAATTTTAAAAATTGTTTTCCAAATATAACGAAATATTTCTGAAAAATTTAGGATTATTTACATGTTTTTGGTATAAGTATTTCTCACATTTTTGCCCCTTGATTTCCATTGTGAATAGAAAAGTTTATTCATGGAGTTACTTTTGAAATTATTTCTCAACCTTTGAGGTGTATGAGTGATAGGGGTGAAGCTATATCGCGACGAGTAAACAATTATAAATGACGTCAATAGGAAACAAAATTGCAACACTTGGCTCATTAAGGAGGAAACGCATTTCATTTACATTTTTTTATCTACTCCTTTGCAGAACTAAGAATTGAAATATAACTTTCTACAAGAGTTTCTTCAATAAATTCACTGAAGTTTTGTAAAGAGATTAGTTCAAATCTTGATAAGAAGTTCAGTTTATGATTTTATTTTTAACATTAAGCAAGTATATTGCCTTGTCTAAAAGTAATAAATTAACCCTTTCAATCTTCTTTCAACCTTGAATTACGAATTTGTTATTCATATTATAATTGCAAAATGGTTAAAAAATAATTTTCATTCTAAGAATTTGTTTATTTTTAATGAAGAGTTATGAATATTCCTATAAATTAATGTCAGTTAATTTTCCGGAATTTTCACCGTAAGGTTAAAGGCGACTTGTGAAAAATAAGTAAAAGGCAGTGACCGACATTGATGACGTTTGTCTTTTAAATAAATGAAAATGTTTTCCTTCTCTTAACCATTAGAATGGAAAACACCAACAATGCACATAGAAAAGTGTGTGTCGATGGATGGGAATTGAAATATAAACGCCAAGAGAAAAAAAATAAAGTGGCAATAAAAAGAAAATATATATATTACAGAGAGTGGTAGTTGGCAAAAATGTTTACATAGCGTATGAGAAGACCGCGAGAGTTTATACACTTTGATGAATGTGTGAGTGGGAGAGAAAGAGATGAGCAGTACGATAAGAATTGAGAATAATTTTAATTAAAACAAAACCTGGATGCGATGAGCTTGGTAAGTTTAGTCGTTGACCAACATCTAAAGCGTTCACTACACATTCAAAATAGGGAAGATTTTCCTCATTGCAACAAGTTAAGACTTTTAAAGAGAATTCAAGATAAGAAAGTGTGATTAAGTACTTCTAGTGCAAAGGGCCTATAAAAGGATTAAATTGAGCAAGAAATAATTTATTTTTTATTGTTCAACCGTTCAATTAGTTTTCTGTGAAGTTTTATTTACGGTGTTTTTAAAAGAAAATCATTATATACTTGATTTTCACCTTTAACATTTTATCTTTAAAAAGAATCTTTAACGATCAAAAGTGTGAAGATGTCGCTTCCATGGGAAAATATTAATGTCGTCTGGTAAGGAAAATCCCATTATAAAATTTTCTTTTGTGCTGTAATATTTCGCGTTGTATTATGTTAACAAATATTTGTATGTCACGCTATCAGCTTTTTTGATATCACAATCTGAAATTGTACCGCAGTTTGACTCTCAATGCAGAGGAGAATATCAAGTAAACGAGTCATCGCGAAATTACGCAGTTAGAATGATCATTATATAGAGAGTGAGAGATCCCCCCAAATAACTTTTCTTTTCACAATCAACAGGCGGAGAAAGTTTAAAATTTTTATTATCTCAAAATTCTTCATCTCTGTGAGATGGTGCCAAAATATATTTCATGGTAAAGATGGCATATTCTCACAAAAGATTTATTTAAATAAATTGAATTTGTTGTTTTCCTCCTGCCTGAAAGATAGAGACAGCTCTAGACTAGGAAGAAAATGGCTAAAATTATTATTATATACATCAGAGACAAAAACAATTTTCTATTTTTATTAAATTTGTGAATTTTGTTGGTCGTTTTATTTGAGAACATTTTGAGGACTCTCTGATTGTTTCTTGTGTTGCCAGATTTTTTTTCGCGAAAAAATTCTTTGCAATAAATTTCCACCGGTTTTTGGGGCAAGTTTTGTATTTAAAGACATATTGTTTATTTGCATTTTATGGCGAACTAACAAAAAAATCTTGTTAATTTCTTCGTGTTTTCCTTGTGAATAAGATTAGTCACTGTAATTTATTAAGAGGGGCCGTTAGGTGACGTGATGATAAGTATATTATACATTTTATTATTATATTCTCTCTTATATGTGTGTGAACAAGATGACGATAAGAGAATTCGCACAGAGAAAATGAAAATAGCGCATGTGATGAGAAATCGCGTGATATTTCTTTTAATTAATTAATATAAAAACATTTCAATAAAAAATAATCATTTTTGATGAAATTAAATCTTAAGTGCCGTGGTAAAAAGGAAATTCCCAATTTAACGATAACAATCCTCTTACGTACATAGTATATTATGTACCTATGTACAAAAAAAGCTAATAAGGGGCATTGTTGTGGCAAAAATGTGGGTGCAAATTGAATAATGACTAATCTTCTGCAAAAGTTTCTTCATGTGTATGTGTGTTGGTTGGGTTTGTTGAGATTAAAGCGAAAAAAAATGCGACGATGCAGCAGAATTTTTTAGTTTAGGGCTAAAGTTTCATTTTTATCAGCTTTCAAAAATGCTTTTAGTACCGTTGAAATCTACATTTACGTATTCTTCTAATGGAGTCAAATGTAAAATGGCATGATGTGGAATGTGCTGAAGCTAATACGAGGAATCGATAGACGTTAAATTATAGAGAATACTAAAAGGAATGAATATGCAGTGTGAAGTTATAAATATAAGTGAGGAGAATATTTTCAATAAAAATTTATAAAGCAATTGATTTTTTCAACAATTGAATTGAATTGTTTTTGGTTTATTCTAAAAAAAATTGGTTTTATGTTACTTCTAACTTTTATTTCGGTTATACATCAGTTAATGTACAGCCGTGGGCCTGGGGTGCAGTGGATAGAGCGCTTGAGTGCGCATCCAAAGGTCGCCGGTTCGAATACAGAACCCGGCAACGCGCCCCATCCGCCAACGTGCAATTAGATCACGTTGACCGGTTGGATCAGGGATTGATACACTCCTATCTGTAAAATGGCCCACACGTGGTAGTATCTAGCAAGGCCGCCCACTACTTCTCCGCAAGGAGAACAACAACATCATATAGGGCGGCCGGCCCTGTTTCTATATGGGACGTAGCGCCAAAATATTTTATTTATTTATTTATAATGTACAGCCACTATTAGTAATTTATTGTTTGATAGTCAACCCGAGCCCCCAATCATGTATGAGCAAAGTCCATTTTAAGCTATAAAAGGGGGCGTATATTAGTAGGGGGGATGAATAATAGGGGGAAATGGGGCAAAATGTTAGAAAATCAAGACCACACATCTCCAATATCTCAGTAAATATTATTTCATAATTGTTCTAATTTAGTCAAAAGGTACCTTTTATAACTCTAACTAAGCCTATAAAGTTTTATAATAATTGATCTAATATTTTGGGATTTATTTAAAAAACAAATTTTTCGAATTTAAAAGTTACTTTGACCTTTCATTTCAATATCGTATTTTGGCGTATTTCTCAGTAATTTTTTTGATCCAAATGCATTTTTTGATAGAGTAACTATTGCTGAACACGAATTTAGTCTAAATTTTCCGAAAAAATTTTCCGGGTTTTCCCGTATAACACTGATAGTAAAAAGTACCCCTTGGGGCAAAATGTTAGAAACCGTTTTTAAGGCTGTTAACTATTTTTTTGTTTATTTATTTTATTTTTTTCCAGTCGGCACACTTAATACTTATAATTTAGCATGTTATATTACTCTCTATTACTAATATAAAATTATTTAAAAAATAAAAAGTGCAATTTCATAAATTTTTCATTTTTTTTATTTTTTGTATTTTTTTTATTAAAAAAAATTTCTAATTGTTACACAAATACCTTATTATCAATTGCTTTTATAGTGTCTAGATGAAATAAATTCATAAAATTGAAATTTAAGGCCAAAAAACGCAAACTAACATTTTGCCCCATGATTTTTGAAACAGGCAAATGTGGAAGGGTTTGGAAAATGGCCTGAAAATGCATTTTCCCGTTGAGATAGAGAAAAATCGTCTGAGACAAAGTTGTAGCCCGGAAAATTTCCTATAAGATAGTCGTCATGAGAAAACTCAAATATTTTCAGGAAAATCAGGAAAATGTTTCTCCCAAAAAACTAACAAATTGCCCCATTTCCCCCTACAGTACCCCGAAAAATTTTTAAAATTAAAAATTCCCGTTATCTGACCCTTCAGCAGGTAGAAAATGGGAAAAAATCAATTTTTCCGTGGGGGCGCTATAATGGGGGGTTGGGGCGGAATCCCATATAGCGCTTGCAACTCGTATTGACCCCCTCTACCCCCATACTAAATTTCATCAAGATCGGCCCAGCCGTTTCGGAGGAGTTCATGTGCCACAGACAGACAAACATTTCAGCTTTATATATTAAGATTGCAGTGAAAGAGAGTTTATATTAAATAAATTAGTTTTATTTTATATAAACACACTTACATTACAATCTAATAGAAAATTGCTACTAGTAGGTGTACATAAGCTGGTGTATAACTGAAGTATAAGTTTAAAAAGTAACTCGATACATTTTTTTTTGGAAAGAATCAGTCAAAACCAATTCAGAATAATAATGTCTCCAAAAATTCTTTTGAAATCGCTTTTTTTTATCATATCTTTGTTATTTTAAGTCTTTGGCGTTAATCTGCTCTCTTTTCGAAGATAAGTTGTCCGGCAGTTGAACTAAAACATGTTGAGGGAGTTGATAACTCAAACATAACTATAGGTACCTCAGCTCAATGCCACATCCCTTAAATTTCGCATTTTTTATGGCACAAGCAGTATTTGTTAGGATATTCTCGCTTTCTATAGCAAGCTACTCTCTTTAGCAGGTACACGTGAATTTTAGCTTGCGCTGTCACGTTGAGGAGCGTTGATTCCAAATGGTTTCAGGAAACCATAATAATCCTGGAAAGACGAGTAAAATAAAGTAGTAAGGACATCCTTAAGAAATCATAAAATTAGAAAGGAAAGTCTTATTTCACTGTCATTCAAATTTTTAAATATGAATCAAAGGGAATTTTAAGTCTGAATTGTCCCAAATTACACGTTTTGTGTCTCACCCTTTGTTCTTGACATTATTTTGCATACCTCCATACGTGGTATCCTTGGGAGCTGATGCAATCTCAGTTTGGGATTGAATGGTATGGCACTAATAAAAAAAAGAGGCAAAGTCCTTGCTATTGAAGGATAAAGTGTTCGACTTGCGAAATTGAAATAATTACAAAAGAAATCACCTCCTTATATGCGCAGTCGTTGGGGGAAGGGGAGGGGTTAAAAGGAGACGGATTTGGAGGTCAAAGGACGATGTGAGTTGGCATGAAAGGATTTGAATTATTGAAATTCAATCTTTTTTATTTGAAAGCTTTTGGGTTGGGGCGTGACGTCTTTCATGCCAAAAAGACGTACATATGTTGTGATAAAAAAAACATATCATCTTATTCACAATATTGGGTTCAAGGATATTTTAAGGAGCTCTTTTGATGAATGAGTTGAGAGTTTAAAGAAAATCTTCTTTTCTTTCTTCTTGCAGTGAGCCAATGAGTAGTAGTAGTAGTAGTAAGATCGGTGGCAAGCGCTCTACTACGAACGGGATGGACCATGAGTCCTACTCCATCTCTCTCGGCGTAGGGCCTCTGTGGTAAGTTTTGACGAATTTTAATCAATAGAAAAAGGAATAAATGAGCTAACTGTGAAATTTCTCCGCAGGTACTCCTGATGTACCTACCTCAAGAACCGATCACGATAAAGCGTCCTTCTCAACTGATTGCAATCGCAAAACATCTCTTGATTCAACAAGCTCTTCAGAGTGTTCGGACATTGAATACAATGATACAAGTTGCTACTATAATGATGACTACAATGATATTTTGAAGAGAATCTTGAATAAGCAGCATCCTGTAAGGATCTCTCTGAAGCTCTATGTGACAGAGAATACTTACAGCATATGGGATACGGTGAGTATATTCAAATATTTAATCACATAATGAATGAATTATTAAATCTCTCATTCTTATCTAAATTGACCACATTTGCAAATAAAATTACCCATTTATTCACTTTTCTTCTTCAACAATACTACAATGTTAGACAGTGATAGTTGGGTTTTATGAATGTGCAAATTAACATATGAAAATGTAATGATTTATATCATCTGTATGAGACAATTTTATTCAATCAAAAGCCAACACAAGTGACTCTTTCTTGTTATTTATCATTTTTGGTTTGGTGAGAAGAAAGAATTATATTGGGGCTTATTGAAGCAAAATGACACGCGCAGTGCCAATTTGCTGACATTTCTATGGGTGCCCGTTTGTCCACCACACCATGTTTTGTGTGCAGATGTAAAATTTTTCCATTCTATATGCCAAAGTGTGCTATTTAAGGGGATTTTTTGGATGAGGTATGGACATAATGTAAAAAAATGCAGAATTGTTTGATGGAAAAGTACTGTGATGAGATGTGTTTTGGTATTGCGAATTTGTAGGGTTAGCCCGGTTAGCCAATTGAATTTTATGGCAAAATGGAAAATATTTTGTAACCAACTTTAAAAAAAAATAAATTTTTAGAAGACTAAGATTTATGTTAGTTCGATAACGATAGCATTAAACGATAAAGAAAGATTAAGTTCTTAAAAGAAGAATTCAGTTCTTTCTTGGATTCTTTTTCTGGGAAAATTAGCCTAATATAAAATGTTTCTTCATATTCTTCTATACTTGTTTTACTGTCTTAATTACTAGAGCACTAAGTCCAGTAAGCCTCTTAAATATCTACCAACCGTGAAATACTGGAACCATATAAAAGTCTGACCACTAACTGAAACTATCCTAATTTGGGTTAGGCTTAGTTGGTATAAACTCTAGCTTCAAACAAGACAATCATGTCCAAGCCCCGACTACAAGAAAAACTTCATCTAGGTTAGATCTCAGTCTGGTTCATCAGTTTAGCCCTCGTGTTCCCATCCTGGTCCACTAAATCAGTCATTCCGAACTTAGGACTAGCTTATTGTAGCCTTATTCCATTGACGGTAACTGAGGAGACTACTTCCCTTTTATTCCGCTTTATTGCCGAAATGGGAATCTAAGGGATTGTCACGTTATTTTGGAACTCGATAGGAACAAAATGTGAGAATTTCAAAAAAATATTTTGAGCACAAAAATTTATTTTCTAAATCGAAAGTACTGAATTCTTATCAGTATTTGACCATTTAACAAGAGTGCAACCAAATTACGAATTTTTGGTTTCAAAATTGGCTTGAAAATCGCTCTTAAAAATCCCCGAGTTTCCAAAATAACGAGACCATCCCTTAAGCGGTACCCATACTTCAGCGTCGCTAAAGAAAAAGTCGGGTTTCTTTGTTTTCTCCCTCGCACCCATTTCAAATTATATAGCGTCCTCTCTGTCATTTTTAAAACCGCGTTTACATCTACACTCAAATGTTTAAGCAACGTTGTTTCAGTTCCTTTCTTATTTACATGATTTTCACATATTGTGTTCCCATTTGGCTTCACAGGACCTTTCCTAGGGCTTTTTTATGAACTATTTTGTGCCACAGGAAGAGTATCTAGAGGAAAATACAGTCAGGTATTGGTTAACGTCGCATGGGATATACTCTTTCCACCCATTAATAATAATGAGTGGAAAGAGTATATCCTATGCGACGTTAATCAATACCTGACTGTATGGGGAATTTCCATGAAAAAATTTTTTGTTTCACTCACCTGATTTTGACATCGTATTGTAGTCGGAGAATGTCGGCAAATTGTGACATGTCATTTGTGTGTGGTGTGAAATCAGGTAAGTAAATACGGTGTTTTTTTTATCAAAATCTTCCGCATTTTCTTCAAATTACTCCTCCTGTGGCACAAAATAGTTCATATAAAAGTTCTAGGAATGATCCCGAGGTGCCAAATGGGAAGAAACTGTGTGAAAATTGGTGAACTAAAACAACGTTGCTTAAACATTTGAGTGTAGATGTAAACGCGTTTTTAAAAATGAGGGAGAGGACGCTATACATTTTAAAATTGGTGCGAGGGAGAAAACAAAAAAACCCGGCTTTTTCTTTAGCGACGCTGAAGTATGGTTAACGCTTTATAGATCTTCTTTTTCGTCTTCTGAGCTTATTATAGACGTGATCTTTTGCCTATCTGATATGAAAACACCTATCAATTGCTTTGTAAATGATTTGCAATTCAATTGGTGATCCCTGTATTTAATTGACAATTTATGTAGAATTACGATTAGATTTTTTTTTGCACTTGGAATGCCTTCATTATTGTAATGAGATTCATTGGAACTCTTTAATGAGAATTAAATTTAATTACTCGCAATGATTTTGTAATAAATTTCAAGGACACAGTGATGGAATTTCCTTGAAAGTGAAGAAAACTTTATTATTTGCAAAAGTGTTTGTTAATTTTTGAAATTTCAACCAATTTTGCAGATCCTCGATCGCAGCCGCAGTATCCTGTATGTTGCATTGCCATCAATTTTGCTGCCAGCAGCGTCTAAACAATCATTCATCTCTCTTTTGGACTTTGCCGAGGAGAAACTCAAATGCAACAGCGTGATCCTCTGCATGAGGAAAGATCGCGAGGATCGTGCCAATCTTGTGCGAACGTTCCTCTTTCTCGGTTTCCAGCCACTTGCTCCTAAATCCGAATTGGCACCACAGGCCACGGATGAGGGGAACCTCTATCTTATCTACAACATCAATGAGGAGTAGGAAGGCAGATGAATGAGGGTTTGAAAAACCTTTTTAATTTCATTTAATTTAATATTAATAGTTCTGTCGCTGAAATCTTCTATTTAACAGCATCTATAAACATTTAATTTCATTTTGAAAAACTTTTTTCCTATTACATTCACTTATTCTACACATAAGAACATTTATTTTTATTTAATCACAGCGCTTTAAAAAATATCAATGAACTTGTCAAATTATTATCTTTATGAATTATTTTTATCGTTTTTGTGATTGATTTCAAGTCAAAATTTTGCGTCGTTTTAAGAGAAAAATTATTAAGAAAAAAATATAAATCAAATATAATTATTGAAGTCATCATTATAAAAAAATATTATCCCCTAAAAAACAAAGCATAACTACACTTATATATTTAATGAAAAAACAAAAACTTGTATCAGAAAAAAATGTATTTGCGATTTTTTGTAGTTTTATGTAGTTGATGAGAAGGATGCTCTATCTAAGGTATATTGAGAAAAAAAAAACTTTAAAAAATGTAAAAAAAAAATTATAAAAGGTACCAAAAATCTAAAAAAAAATTTAAAAATCTTTAAAAAGTGGCAAACAAAAAAAATGAAATTTACTTGTAGTTTCCAGAATTCTTAATTTTCATTTTAATCCTTTAATTTTTTATTAGTTTTTTTTTGTATGAGATCTTTTTTTTTCAATCACAATATATCATGAGTTCAAAAATGTTAAATAAAAGTTTTAGATTTAAGAGAAATAACTAATAATGAAGTTTCAAATTAAAATAAAACACTACAAAGCAATTAAATTGTTCCGTGATTAAAACTTTTTCTTTTTATTCTTATACCTATTTTATGTTTCTTTTATTTTATTTCAATCTATAATTTAACAAAAAAAAATTTATATTTTTTAAGTAAGACGAAAGGAGGAATTGGGAGTTGAGTGATGATAATGGATAAACATTTTTGCAGAATCTGAATGAAATCGAAAAGTATTATTCTTGCAAAACAGAAACAACTGAAACAAAAAATAAAAGAAACTAAAGGTTCTGCAAAAAAAGGCTAAGAAAATATAAAAATAATTTTCATTCCGTTTCATTCTTTACAAAAAATAACAAAACACAAGAAAACACATTTTATTTCTCAGAATATTTAAAAACTCTGCATAGTTTCTTTTTTAATGTAGAAAAACAAAAAAAAAGTACCAGAAAAAATTAAGAAATATATAAAATGAAATCTTTCACTTTCACGTTCTTAGACTTAATTTTATTAATGAAGTTTTACATCTTTTTTTTGGTAATTATTGGATTGGAGATAAAGAAATAAATAAAGAAGTGAAGGAAATGAAGAAAATATTGAAATATCGCAATTATATATGTTCTTATGTATATTCAAATCGCAAAACAATAAAGATTGATTAGTATACAAAAAACAATGAAGTTTTTACTATTTTCTTCTAGAAGTAATAGAAAGAATGTACAGACCGCTACGACTAGTCTATGATGCTCCTGTGAAAATATTGCAAGGTCTAGGCTGCTGTTGCTCAATGTCCGCCATTTTTTTCAGACAGTTTCTGAAGTTCTGAACTATCTGGTTCAGAGCTTCGCATTCATATTAACTCAATTGCTAGACTCTATCCTTCCGAAAACTAACCTCACCTCAAAATGCTGAATACAACATGAGAATTTTTCACATTTTCTACTGCTCCGGCTCTCCAAGACCTCGGTTTTTTATTTAGGGATGCTGTAGTATGGTTTAGGCTTTACAGTATCCAGAAGGATAATATTAAAAATAAATATAAATCGACGTGCCCGAAGATTATGAACCATACTCCTGTGTTAAAAGACAGGAATATGGTTTATAATCTTCGGGTGCGTTAAAAAAAATATATATATAAGTGTTTGCAGTAGCTCGTCTGCTACAGAGATAGGTCCTTTCGTGAGATTTTACGCAGACAGCAGACTTGTTGCAGTGAGAGATCTACAAACAACTAACACTTCATTAATCCAAGTAATTTGTTCGCATTTGAAAGTGAATAAGACGCATAAACGTGAACACTAACCCCTGTCAACCAAAGTTTTTATCGCAAGATATTCAACAATCATTTCATAAGCCAAAAAAAGATCAATGTCTGAAATGCGTTAAGAGAAAAATTGGGAATGTACCGGAAGAAGAATACGATGAACATCGGTTGTAAAACTCTTTAGCCCAAAGAAGAGAAAAATGAAAACAACATGTTATAATCCACAGATAATTAGATGATCTTCTTGTATAACTTGCAGAACGTCTTCAGTCTTTCGAGGGGATTTGCTTGACCATTCTTTTTTAAGAAAAAATTAAATGTCTACAATTTAACGGGCCGATGCAGCAAAAATGGAATAACATCTAATAATTTCTTTATACATCTCATCAACTACTTCAGATTCTTTATCGTCTTCCTGGAATGTTTCATCATCTAATTTCTCTTTCAATATATGTATGTATTACAATTATCATTCTTATTAGAACTTAAAAGTTAAAAATTACTGGCGGGAGATATTGAAAGCTTATCGCGGTTGCTGGAGCTTTTAAGATCGTATGAAACATTGCAAGTTGCATGCAATTAGTTGAACGAAACGTTGTAGAACGAGATGGCATCAGAAAAATACTTTCCTCTCACTCTGGCATTTTGTGTAGGTGAGTTTTTTTTTGAGTGTGTGCGTGAAATGTTTGTTTGAACTTTAACGAACTTTTTTTTTGTTTTTCCAAAAATGCGATTTTCCTTGTTTTTCTCCAAATTTTTGGGCATAAAATGCATTTTTAGAACGCCTGAGGCACTTACAGATGCTCCCGCAGTCCCGGGGAGCCGCTCAGTGCGGGAATTGAGTCTGGCAGAAATTTTGACGGTTGGGGATTTTACACGCACTTTTTTTCCCGGAAATGGATTTTTGTGACTTTTGGAATTTCCGATGCCAAAAATTCAAAAGTTTCTTCCTGGTCACAAAAAAGTTAATTTCGCTGGGAAATTCGGCGGAGAACGCGAGAAAATTGCGAAAAACTGAATGTATGAGGGAGACGCATAGCAGTGAAATGCATCCATCTCATTTTCTCTTCAACAAAATGTACCAAAAAGGGCGCCAAATTCAAAAAGTAGTAAAAAAAAAACATGAATTTTTGTCTTGAAATATTTTTTTTTATATTTTTGCAATAGCTTCAATCACATTCCGTTAAAATTAAAACAAGTATTAGAGTTTTGCATTGATATCTGCCCTAAAACTAGTAAGAGGGATGTTAGGTTTTTTCTTCTCTTTTACTTCATTTAACTTCTCTCTCTATAAATTGAATTACAACAAAGTCCGCTACCAAAAATGACAATGAAATATTTACAGTTTTTTTTTTCCTTTTCTTAGCTAATTTTGTTCGTTCTAATAAAATATTTTTTAATGTAGGTAATATTTTCATCTTTCTGAACACTCTCAATGTGTGCCCTTTTGGGAGATGATAAGCAGGAGCCACACTGGAGATGATATACAGCTCCTGGATCGTCCTGTTTTAATCCGCAGTACAAAGATAATTTTAAAAATTCTTTTTTTTGGAATGAGACAAGAATTTTTCTTGCCAACTTTTTCTATCTTCTGTGAAAAGATTTTCTACGGGAAGAACATCCCAAATCTTCAACTTTCACAGTCATTTCAGATTAGAAAAAGACTTCTCCAGCTTTCTTCAATGTTTTGTTTTTCTTCTATAAAATAGCATTTTAATAAATTGAAAATATAATATTATTTAAAAAAAAAATCAGTATATAACATTTTCTAAAAAATAAACAAAAGAAAAATCCGCAATAAACAACCAATAAAATTTCTTTTCATTTTATAAAAAAAAAGTTTTCTAAAGTTTTAATATAATAAATTTAATTTTTCTTTAAATAAAATCTCCTAAAATCATTTTCCTCATTCTCCATTATTTAAATATTTTTTTTATCTCATTTGTTTTTAAATAAATAAAATTGGCTTTAATCCACGCTCACATGGCGATTAAGGGTGGCCGATGAAGTGAAAGAAAGATGATGCGTGATTTGTGACTCTCTGACCAGAGAGGTCCACTTTTGTTGGGTTTTTTTTTTTGCAAGATTGTCCCGTCGCTTTGCTTTAGGCGCGCACACCTTCCCTGGCTCAGTTGTGATTTGCAATGCCATTTGAGGCCTTCTTGTGACTCGTTCCGTTGCTCGTTAGCCGTTTGTACTCCTCAAAGAGCGTCCGGATGTCCGCGAGAGCTTGCGAAATTCGATCAGCAAAGCGACTGGCATCCTATGGAGGCAAAAGGTCAAACAATTAATTCAAAATACTTCACACTTATCAGTGATAACGTCCCCTAAGCTGAGAAGAAAGTTTATTTTGACGCTAAAATGTGACGCAAAATGGGTCAAATTGAATAAATTCCACGCAAATTGCTTGACCCCGCATCAACTTCTCTCACATATTGATTTGATTCACGAAGGAATACAATCCCTGAAGTGGCAAAGATCACTCACCGTGAGGTTGCAATTCTTCTTTGCGGAAATGTGGAAGAAAATTAAATCCTCCCCAGCCACAATGTACGAAACACCGTAACCATCATCAGCTACGGGTCCAAATCCACCACCAGCACTGATGTACTCGGGATTCTTGGAGAAATCAAACATCGTTGTCTGCCCATGGGGTGTCTGACTCGTCGACAGGCGCCATGGTTCACTGAGAACTTCCTTGAGGAATGGCGACTCCACCTCCAAGTACTTGGACACAACGTACAAGCAGAACAGGTGTCGATCAATCCCTTTGCCACACATTGCATCCTGATAGGCAAGCTGATGCCGTGAACATGCTGTTTGCATGAGCTTCACGCACTCCTCAACATTCCAATGGGGTTTCTTATCGATGGCACGCACAAACGCCGCCGATTCAATTGTGCACGGACGCACAGTTTCTGTTCTACCTTCGCGAAATAGGCGCGTCATGGAGGCCTCATACGTCAAACTGAAGCGTCCTGCATCGCGGAAATAGGCCAACTGAAGGGCCATCTGGATGTATGCATCCGGAGATACGCGGCAAGTCTTCATGAATCCCTTCCCGTAGGCATTGTGCATGAGGACCTTCAAATCGAGATCCTGGAATGAAAGGAAAATTAAGGAACATTATGATTATGAATGATTATTTTAACGACCAATTTACTTTCTAAGAAATTTTTAATTTTAGAGAAATCTACCAAGTTCTTGTTAACCCTTTGTGAAGTTCTTTGGGTCATACCCTGACTCAAATCGAAAAATATTATTCAAGGATGGTTCTAATTAATATTATTAAATGATTCCTTCACCATTATAAAGCTAAAAGTGATGATTCAGATTAACGACTGGATATGTTCTATCATTGTATAATAATTTTATATAGTAATACAATCTCTGAAGGGATGAAAAAATCCAAGAGTTCCGTACCTTCCTCTTTTGAGGGGAACGTAGATGGCGCGCGGACTGGTGCAAATTTGGGGGTAAGCGAAATGCAAGGAGGACCTTCCTCCCATTCACAAGATCATTTGCTTTCGAGCGCTCATGGTGATCACTTGAAGGGTCGCATGAACTGAGCGTTTTTTCTATATGGACTTTTTTTCTGTATGAACTTTTTTCTGTATGAACTTTTTTTTTGTACCTACGATGAGTGGGTTGCAGAAGAGGTGCACAAAAAAGGGCTGAAGGAAGAAAAATGTACACGGAGTTGAGTTCAGATCTTGCAACATTTTTGGTTGAACATTAGTGGGAATGAACAGAAATACATTTTCTTTCCCTTTTGCACAATGAGATCTTCCAAAGTCTCGAAGAGCACAAATTTTGTCTTTTCGAGCAAAATTCTGCCTCAAACACGCTGGCTCACTCAACACAAGCTAAGATTTCTTAAGTTTTCTTAACTTTTCTTAAGAAATCTTAACTTTTCTTAAGAAATCTTAACTTTTCTTAAGTTATCTTAAGATGTCTGAATGGTGAATTTTACCCATTTGGTTGAGAAGACAAAATTTGAAGGAAAAAAAAATTTTAAAAAATTTCTCATTTTTCCAAGGAATTTTGGGGTAATCCCAAAATTCACGTCTTTTCACTCTAAAACGTACAGAAGAGCCAGAAAACGCGAAAAACTGATTTTGGTATAGACTCGCGAAAAGTGTTGAATTTGGGGTTCCCTTTGGACTTTTGCACAACCGCACGACCGCACAACTGCACAATCGCACAAACGCACAACCGCACAACCGCACAACCGCACAATCGCACAACCGCACAACCGCACAACCGCACAATCGCACAATCGCACAAACGCACAATCGCACAAACGCACAACCGCACAACCGCACAACCGCACAATCGCACAAACGCACAACCGCACAAACGCACAACCGCACAATCGCACAAACGCACAACCGCACAACCGCACAACCGCACAATCGCACAAACGCACAACCGCACAACCGCACAATCGTTTGTGCATTGTGCGCACAAACGCGATTGTGCGTTTGTGCGATTGTGCGGTTGTGCGGTTGTGCGGTTGTGCGATTGTGCGTTTGTGCGGTTGTGCGATTGTGCGTTTGTGCGATTGTGCGTTTGTGCGATTGTGCGGTTGTGCGGTTGTGCGGTTGTGCGGTTGTGCGATTGTGCGTTTGTGCGATTGTGCGTTTGGGCGATTGTGCGGTTGTGCGTTTGTGCGATTGTGCAGTTGTGCGGTTGTGCGTTTGTGCGGTTGTGCATTTGTGCGATTGTGCGGTTGTGCGTTTGTGCGATTGTGCGGTTGTGCGGTTGTGCAGTTGTGCGTTTGTGCGATTATTCACCAGATAATTCACCATTCAGACAGTCTGAATGGTGAATTTCACCCAATCTCTTCAACATAATGATGCAGTCGATGATCTACTTCAAATATCTCAATTAATGAATTCTAAATTCCGAGCAACAAAAAATCACAGCTAATATGCCGAAACATCGCTGAAAATTATAAAAAATTTGGTTCATAGAATAGAAAATAGAATTTCTTTTATTCTATTATTTTTAATAGAAAAAATTTCTGTTATTCTGGTGTAGCCAAATATTGATTAATTATCTTATTTTAATCAACTCAATTTCATTTTTTGAATAATTATTTTTTTTTAAAATTTTTTTTTTTCAAAACTTACATATATTTCCACAGAGTTTTCAAAATTATTAATTTACTCGCATGTAGAAGAAAATTTTTGATTTAAAGTTAAATCAAAAAATGATTGAAAAGGCCTTTAAATTTTTTTTTTATATAAATAAAAGTTTTCTATTGCAAATTTTAAATTCATTAGTAGCAATATCAGCTTGTGTTGAGTGAGCCAGCGTGTTTGAGGCAGAATTTTGCTCGAAAAGACAAAATTTGTGCTCTTCGAGACTTTGGAAGATCTCATTGTGCAAAAGGGAAAGAAAATGTATTTCTGTTCATTCCCACTAATGTTCAACCAAAAATGTTGCAAGATCTGAACTCAACTCCGTGTACATTTTTCTTCCTTCAGCCCTTTTTTGTGCACCTCTTCTGCAACCCACTCATCGTAGGTACAAAAAAAAAGTTCATACAGAAAAAAGTTCATACAGAAAAAAAGTCCATATAGAAAAAACGCTCAGTTCATGCGACCCTTCAAGTGATCACCATGAGCGCTCGAAAGCAAATGATCTTGTGAATGGGAGGAAGGTCCTCCTTGCATTTCGCTTACCCCCAAATTTCCTTAAAAAGACCTCATGCGCCATCTACCTTCCCCTCAAATGAGGAAGGGCCGAAACGATTTGGGCACTTTCGCCCTTCTTTGTAATACTATGTGTAGATAGCAAAGGTTCTATGCAAAGAAATACAGACGCAGTCTTTAGTTTTCAGGTGTTATTTATTTACCGCGTGAACAACGTTTCGGCCAACGTTTTGGGCCTTCTTCAGGTTCTGCTGAATAACAATTTGGACAAAAAATATTAAGAAACCGGTGAAGAAAAAGTCTAACAATAATTTTAACTGAACACGGAAATATTGAATAAACAATTATTCAAAAGAACCTGAAGAAGGCCCAAAACGTTGGCCGAAACGTTGTTCATGCGGTAAATAAATAACACCTGAAAACTAAAAACTGCGTCCGAATTTCTTTGCATAAAGCTAAAAGATCAACCTTTTGAATTATTTTTTGATTCTATTAACTTATTTCTTTGTAGGCGAATTTTAGTGTCAAATTTGGAAAAAATTGCTTCACTTTTAGCACTTTTAAAATCAACAATTTTACCTATTTTATAATTCTATTTTGGCTCCAATCGGCATAAATCTTATAAATATACTTAATACAAAAGAAAAAAAAAACATGGAAACCTCGAAAGTTTAACCTTTTCAGGTCCGTTGTCAATCTAGCAAGTTGATTGAACCAAAAATAATTTTTAGGGGTTCCTTTGTGTTAAAATAAGACATTTTTGGCAAAAAAAAAATTCCAACTCAAAAATTTTCGGTCAGGGATTAACTACACAAAATCAAACGTTTTTAAAATCGAGTCTTTGGGTCAGCCAAAGATCTGTTTGGACCTGACAGCATTAACCGATAAAGCTTCAAAAAAGCTTTTCCAAACTTTCGGGAAAATCCATAAAGTGGATTTTTTATTTGACTCAAATGTGTAGGGGAGGGCGGGGCTAAAAAAGTCACTTAAGGGGTTAGAAAAAGCCTAAAATATCATATTTCCTAGTTAAATAGAACAAAATGATCTGAGAAAGAGTTAAAGGGCAGTTTTCCTAAAGAAATGAACTATACATTTCGCTTTATATATTTAGGAAATATGATATTTTGAGCTCTTTCTAAACCCTTAAGTGATTTTTTTAACCCCGGTCTCCCCTATAAATTAGCCCATAATGAGTTCGTAAATAGCAAGCTTATTCAAAATCACCCCAGTAGTTTAGGTATGGTCGTCAAAGGGTTAATTTTAATTGTCTTTCTCTGTTTAAGTTTTAATTCAAGTTCAGAGCAATTAAGAACTGCACTGATCTCTTATTTTTCATGTATTTTTTGTTTCTCTTTTATTAAAAAAGCTCAATGTCAATAAAGACCGTAAATAAACCTTTAAACTCTATTGAGCAGCAAAAATTTTCCAGCAAACAATTCTTAAAAATAATTGAAGAGAAAAAAATGGAAAAATATCATTCGTCATGATGTCAGAGAAGAATATAAAATAAAATAATACTGTACGATGGATTTGTTCTCGTGTATGGTGAGTCTAATTACGTGTTTTGCATTTTAGAACGTTACTAATTCAACGTAGAACAGTCAGTTCAGCGATCGTCCTTGACTGTCTGTTTAACCATACAAATTGAGTTTTGTGCTAAATAAGAATGAAAACTAAGCTGTAATTATTTATTTAAATTATTGTCAAACACGGCATGACATTTAAATACTTTTCCATCAAAGTCTTTATTCTTCTCTCATTTTTTTTTTATTGACTTGAATGCAATTTTGGGTTAAAGAAAAAACTAAAAGTCTTAAAAGGGGTTAACTACTCACATTTAATACTAATTGCGCAGCTTCGTGCGCTTCTTCGATGGCTGTTAAACACACTGGATTCTTTAAGTCCCACGCCAATCTCGTTGGGGTTGGTGGTTGGAACTCAGGTGTCCCCAAACAATTTCCTTTCTCATCATATCTGCAATTTTTTTGCACAAGAAAAATTTTATTTCATGGAAAAAATAATAGTTTTGGAAGTTTAATAAATAATTGGCGGTATTCTGGGATAAATATAAAGATCAAAATAAAGAAAAAAACCAAGATTTGGTATTCTAGTTTAAAATTCCAAGAAATTTTTAAGATAATCTTGGAAATTCAAAATATTTCAAGATTTGGTATTCTAAGATAGAGATTTACAGTCGAACCATAACCTAAAAATCTTGTTTCTTCATACAACTTCCAAGACTTTTAGTATTCTGAGATACGAATCAAAATCAAAATAAAGATTTACAAAATGAGCTGTCAAAAGAGACTTGGATAAAAATATTCCAAGATTCTGTATTCTACGATAGAGATTTACGGTCTTATTATAACGTAAATTGTCTTGGATTTATGTGAAATTCCAAGACGGTTTTGGGGTCCTTTGAAAAATTGGTTTTCAAATGAGGTAAAGGCAAAGTAAATTCAGAATGGGAGATATGAAAACTCTTGAACAAATAGGGGATGCAGATGCAAAATGACTGGTTTTTGCCGGATTTGTGTTCACTCCATCTTGCTATTGATGGAGTGACCTCCGGATTGGGGATCTCATCCCCGGATTGTCACATTCTGGACAATCCTGGGATGCTGGTGCAAAAATGTTTGTTTTTTGCCGGAATTATGGTCACTTCTCCTTTGTAATGATAAGGTGACCTCCAGATTGGGGATCTTATCCCAGGATTGTCACATCCTGGGCAATCCTGGAATTCTGGTGCAAAATTGTGGGTTTTTCGCCGGAATTGTGGTCACTCCTGATTGGTAATGATGGAGTGACCTCCAGATTGAGGATCTCATCCCAGGATTATCAAGTCCTGGACAATTAGAGGATGCTGGTGCAAAATTGTGGGTTTTTCGCCGGATTTATGGGCACTTCCTATTAGTAATGTTGGAGTGACCACTACTCAGGCGAAAAAACCACAATTTTGCACCAGCATTCCCTAATTGTCCAGGGCTTGATAGTTCTGGGATGAAATCCCTGGTCCGGAGGTCACTTTATCATTACCAATGAGAAGTGACCACAATTCCGGCGAAAAACAAACATTTTTGCACCAGCATTCCAGGATTGTCCAGGATGTGACAATCCGGGGATGAGATGCCCAATCCGGAGATCACTTTATTATTACCAATGAGAAGTCACCACAAATCCTGGAAAAATTTTTTTTAAAAATTCCCCAGAATCCTAGGATTGTCCAGGATGTGACAATCCTGGGATGAGATCCTTAATCCGGAGGTCACTCCATCAATAGCAAGAAGAAATGACCACGATTCTTAAGAAAAATTCAAAATTTTGCAGTAACATACCCCCCCCCCCAGTTACCGCCAAATTATCATAACTGGAGGCAGAAAGCACCTCTCCGACAATATTCATTCTATTCCCGGAGCCATAATGCCTGGGAATAATAGCCGAGATTATACAATCAAGGCTCATGCATGTAATGGTCATAAGGAAAAAATTCCCATAAAGTGTTTAAATTTCGTTGAATTGTCATCCGAGAGCGAACGAGAAAGCGTAATAAAAAAATTTAATGCGTTAGAAAGAGATATCGCTAAAGTTTTCTTGGCGCGAAGCTGAAACCAAGAAACTGACAAGTAGGATAACGCAAATTTTGATTTTACTTTTCTGGATAATTCGTCGTAAAGTAGAATACCGACAGTCTTGGTCTTTATTTTGATTTTTATCTTGATCTTGAAAGGTGTCTCTATCCTAGAATACCACCCAATGTTCTTTTTATCTATATTTAATAGCACAGTGATGCTTTAGATAACCATTTAATTTTTTTTTTCAATTTGAGATTGTGATAAAATCATTAAAAATTTAGAATATAGTAGAAAAATATTTACGTTATCTTAAGCAAAACCGTGTTTTTAAATTACAATTAAAACTACTCTAAAATTTTATTTACAAAGCTGTTTTTTTTACTACTGTGAAGACAAACTACTCAAACTACAAGATTGGTATATAGAACAAAATCAATTTTCTACTGAAGGACAAAATTCAAACACTAACAAAACTATTTTTGAAATATTTTGTATATTTTTAGAAATAGGGAAAGAACTTCTCTAGTTATCATTAGCAAAGCTTAATAGACGAAGTTATTTTAAAAGTTCAATTTTAAAATTTTTAGAAAACTAAAAAAAAAAACTTTTTTAAATAAAAATTAAGAAATTATTTTTTTAGTTTGCTTTCATTTAAATTAATTAAATTTTTTTATTTAATTCCTCGGGTTAATATAGAAAGAAACTGATTAATTTGTTAAAAATTTCCTTCAAATAAATGATAAATAGACAAGTTCTTTGTGAGATCTTTTAGGTCTTTTAGTATATAGCTACAATATATAAGAAGTATTTACAGCATGCTCATTCCATTCTATTATTATCACTTTACCACAGTAGATTTTTATTGCGATAAGAAATTATAATTTGAATAAATTGTCTTTAATCATGTCTTACAAGTTTGTTTTCTCGCGTTTTTTTCTGTTTTAAGAATGTAAATAAGAAGAAATTAATAGCTACTCCATTACCCAGTGTTGATTTCCGTTGCCACAACATACTCCCAAACATGACCTTTAATAGGAGCATCAGCCCTTTGAGGATTAAATAAATTACAGAGAAAGAAAAAAAGAAATAATAAAATGAAAAGAAAATTATGAAATTAGAAAAATTATTTAAAAAAAAAGGTTTTGTGAGTTTGTATTATGTAAAAACTAGTGTGACAGTGTGGAATATTGTGGTTTGTGATGTTTTTGCGTTGATTTCTTTATGTTTTATGTTGTGTTTTTGTGTTTTTAAATTTTTTTTTAAATTTTTGTTTTTTATAAGTTTAAAAAAATTAATTTAATATTTTAAAATTAATGAAAAGTCCCCACCACCAGAGGGATGATGAAGAAATAAAAGAAAAAGAAAAATATTGATATGTAGGCTATGTAGAAAGCTTAAAAAATATATAACAACCTTCACCAAAATGATAACAAAAACATTAGAAACAAACAGAAATATTTACATTCATCAGCATTGAAGGGATTACACATTCAAGAACTTTTTTTAAAGTGAAATTTTCTAAAAGAAAGAAAATCTACAAGAAAATTCTACAGAGCGCAAATTACAAAAGATTCTACTAAACAAACTACTAATCAGTTAGAAATTAGTGAAAATTTGACTTTTTTCAATATCGAAAAGTCAAATTTTCATATTTTTTTCAAACTGAAATTCTACTAAATTCAAAAAAATACATTACAAAATATTTCTACCTAATATTTACAAAGTGTGTCAGTTTAATATTTTTTTTTAAAGAAAATTTATAAACTCTTTTCATTTACCGATTTGCTAATTTTTCCTCCACAATGTAATGTTCCCACATGTGTGACAAAACAGCAGCATCCGCCCTAAAAATGTTTTATTTGTTTTTTTTTCATTTAGCATTTTGTAGCAAATGCATTTTTTTTTTAGGACAGACAGAAAAAAACATAGAGAAGGGGAAGAAAATAAAGGAGAGAGAACAAAGATCATTAGAAACTTTCAAAATAAAATTTGCATTATGCAATCTATTTCGTTCAGATGCGTAGCGAAGAAAGATTAGAAATGAACAGTAAAGAAGATAAATAAAATGTGTTAGAGTTTCGAAAGATTTTCTGGAATAATAGAGACAGAGAGTAATGTGGGAAAAAGTACTGTCGTACACATTTATTTTTTTGTTGAAAGAAAAGCGTGAAAAGTGAGAAAATGAAGGGAAGAAAGAATAGAGTGTATAATATAAAGTTAAATAAAAAAGAGTAATGTAGGATGAAAGAATGAGTGTTAAAAGATGAATAACTTTTTTCATTTTTGGTTTTAGCGGTACTTACCAGGTATGCTCAGCATTGAACCCAACCTTAAAGAAATAAGGAAACAGGAAAAATTATTTTTAAGCACTAAAAAGTACTATTTTCAAACAAATTTAAAACTTTTGAAATGTAGGAAAAGGAAAAAATTAAGAGAATATAAGATGTTAAAAAGATTAAGTTCTGCACTTACCCTTCCATTTCTTCCTACGCAAACGGTGAAACTCTTATCGAACCACCGATCATGCCCATTTCCATGAAGCAACGTCCTTCCGTAGTTGTCCAACTTCTCAGGATGCTTCTCATCAAACTCATAATCCTGATCATCCAACGACACGACAAAGGCAGCACTCTCAATAATGTAGAGCGATTGCTTGTTAACGCCCTTTGAGAACTGACTTTGCCGCACTTCAGCCCACTTTGTACGATCCCCAGCCGTGAGAGATGCCAAAAGTTCCTCACCAGGAGATGGAGTACTATCACTCTTGAGGATTTGCTCCATTTGTCTGTTAAATCATTTAATTTTATTCTCAAATTTGTAAAGGAAAATAATTCAACGTGCCCTTACATTTGAATCTCACACGGCCTAAGGAGCCTTCCACGGTGGTAGATGATAACTTTGTGGTAGCATCCCTTGTGGAGGACAACAATGTGATTTGAGTCCTGATAGTGGACAATTTTGTCTGTCTCGATACCTGGAACGCGTACTGTGTTGAAAATCCTTTCGTACTGCCACGAACAGAGTGGAACGAGTCCTTGCACGAGGATTGGTTCGAGTTCTTGACGCTCAACACGACGCCTAAAATTGAGCAGAAGATGCGTGATATTGGCTGCACGAGCAGCTTGACTCCTTGTTAAATTCGTAAAAACGGCATCAATGCCGTAGAAATTGCTGTTAACCATCAAACCACTTCGGCCACGCAGGTACACATACTCCTCCCACCAATCGGACACATAGTTCGTGGACCACCAGCTCTTCAGTATCAAATACCACTGCAATTTCTTCCCAATGCCACTCTCAAATTCCTTCGCCAATTGCGTCATCCTGTTGTAGTTGTCATCATCGAGAAGGGGACGAACTGATCTCAGGTACCTTGTCATGGTGTCATGCACCGAAGGCAATGGCAACCTCGGCAGGGATCCTTGGAAGCTGTACAGACCTGGTTTATTCCACGTCGACAGCACCTTTACAACTGCTGCCCAGAGTTTTGTCTAATTCATATAAAAACATCCCAGTTACAACAGAAATTCGTGAAGAAGGAATGCCTCTTTTATGCGCTAAACTAACAACCCAAAAGTGTTCAAATTAACTCCAATTATTATGTAGCTTAAGTCAGAGTTTGCATTTTTCATTTTTTGGGACTATTTGGAAATTTCTCATGGTGTTTGTGAAACTTGTTTTCATCCAATTTATGTCCAAACAACAACCTCGTGCTTGCACAAAAACACAATTTTTGGCCTTATATTTTGGGCAAAAATGAAAATTATTTTATATACATACTTCTCATATGCATTGAATGTGAGGTGACAACTTTTTAAACAACTTTCCGCTCAAAACAAAGCTTTGAATAAATTTTTCCATAATTTTCTACTACTCTATGATTTATTTTCTGAAAAAATAATTTTAATTAATTGCACAATTGCATGAAATTGTGATTTTAAATTGGTTTAAAAATTGTTTTATTGGATTGCGAAGAAATAACTTTGGCTGTCGTTAAAGTGTCGGTAGTTTTGGTAAAAATATCGGTAATGAAAGCAAAAGTGTAGATGATATTGGTAAAAAGTGTCGGTTCATCAGGAGTTCCAAAATAAATTTATTTTGACACACCTTAATGTATAAGATATGCTTATTATTAAATATGTAGTCAATAATTTTTAAATTATTTATAATTGTGATGTAATCTCCCGTTAGTTAGAACCACCGAGGGCTTCGGCCTCTCTTGGTGGTTAGTCTCCAGCACAGACACGACAATAATCAATATAATTTAATTTAAAAAAGATACTTGTGCCTATATTTAGAATAAATATTACGTTTTTTCTCATAGGTTTTCTTGAAAGAGTTTTTTTTAAACTATGCAATTGTTCAAAAAATATTTTTTAAGGATTTGAGTAAAAGACTCGAATTTAAAAAAAAAATTTGAAGTTTAATTTTTTTAACCTACCTACCTGAAATTAAAATAATCGTTACTGTCGTTTATGCAGAAAAGAAAAGATTGAGATGAAGAATGATTGAGAAGAAAACATTAGCAATTTGAGAAATAAGCAAAATTATCAAGATGATTTGTTTTTAAAAGACACAAAAAAAAACTGGGCCAGTATTTTATAACTCTCCGAGTGCTGGGTGGCCCATAAGAACTGTAGTACAGCCACCCAGCACTCGGAGAGCTACATAATACGAGCCCTGTACTAGTTGAAGACAGCATTTTTAACAAGCTAAATTTGTTTCACATAACCGATAATTTAGTTTCAGATTCAATGCACGATCTTTTTGAAGGAGTATGTCATTACGTTCTCTCAAAGGCGATTTTTAATTTCATATAGGGGAGAGCGGGGTTAAAAAAGTTACTTAAGGGTTTAGAAAAAGCTCAAAATATCATATTTCCCAAACAGATAAAGCAAAATGTATAGCTCAATTCTTTAGGATATTTCTTGCCCTACAACTCTTTATCAGATCATTTTGTTCTATCTAGATAGGAAATATGATATTTTAAGCTTTTTCCAAACCCTTAAGTGACTTTATTAGCCCCGCCCTCCCCTACATACACAAAAAAAAAATTTTAAACTGCTTATTTTAAATAATGTGAAACTTTCATATAATTACGATACAGACGATCATCCGAGCTTTCGACGAACTTTATCAATGAAAACGTCTCACTGAGCTCTACAATCTCTACAATACACTAAAATTTTAAACCTCTAGCTATAAGGGAAGAGGTTGACAGGACGGTATTTCAAAATGCCGGACGGCTGCCATTCTGGATTTTGAAAATGCAAAAAAATGAAATTTTACACCAAATTTTTTATACAAAAACTTCAAACTGGAAGTCTCTATCTCTTACCGTTCTCGAGTTATGATTTAATATAGACCGTCAGGCCGGCCGGATTTAGAATTTTCCACCACTTTTCGTAATGTGAAATATCTAAAACGTGCTCATACTTTTGCCAATATTACCGACACTTTTGCTAAAATTACCGGATTTTTTGTCCAAAATAACCGAAACTTTTACCAAACCTATCGACATTTTTACAAAAAAAAATCGAAAAAAAAAAGAATTATTCCAATATTTTGTTCGTTAATGTCTAATTTAATTTTAAATTTGACATTAAATTCAAAACGAAGTAGAGGAGAAACAAAACGAAGCTAAAAAGTTCTGACATTCATAGTCATTTAGTCAATTTAACTTATTTATCTTTTTACTATATTTTTCAAGATGGCGACTATTTTTAGAAGTCTTTTTACCTTTTAGTAGTTCAAGAGAAGATCATAGAAAATTAATAAGTCCTAATAACCCTGATTTTATTTAAATCGGGAAAATTGATAAAAGTTTTTAAAAAAAAAGTTTTTACAAAACTTCAATTCTATAGCAAAATTTAATTTTTGCATTAAAAAAATTACAAAGAAAACAATAAAATTTGTAAAAGCTAATGTTGTAATCGTTACAATCTAATCTAACTATCAATAAATTAACAAAAAGTCCCCTCATGTGAATACTTGTTGCAATTTATCGGTCATATCGTGAGATAAACAAATTATTAATAGGAAGATTATTTCGCAATCAATATTGATTTTCTCTATCACAATTGACCACCATGGATACCCCCATAGGAGGGGGACACTCTTTGAGAAATCTACAACCACGTATTGCCCTCTATTGAGCAATATTATTATATACATTAAAATACCATTGAGACACAAAAGAAATGGTCAATGATTGTTGCAAACGTACCTGTATTGAGACGGATTTCCCTTTGCCGCGTGCCTCATACATCCACCCTTTGTACATAAGCAAGAGTTTCAGAGAGTATCTCATTGTGTAGCAAATTGAGAGCCAAAACACAAGACCCGTGAGACTACAGGCAACCAATTGCCAGACAGCCGAATCACCGGGTAGTATTGGCATAATGTTATTAACCATATTCAATGGAACACGTTTGCCAGAAAAATGCAGAGCCACGGCAATTGCTATTACCAACCACAGACTCTGCAAATGTGCTGGATAAATGCCATTTCGCAAGCCATTCTGCAATCAAGAAAGGGGAAAGAAACATTTAAAATGCAAGCAGTATGGGTGATATTCAGAGTGCAACCATCTATAGTGGGAGGGATACAACAACAAAATGTGGAAAGAAAAAGAACAAAACTTACGCGAAATCTTGCAATTCTCTTCTTCCACGATCGCACACCAGATTGCCATACGAGATTTAGCACCTCCTGGTCATAGTTGATGTCAAAACCCTCGTGGGTGATGGAGAAGGAGAAGGCAACGGCCGAATGGGCTTCCGCCATGGCAGATTGTTATAGTAAAACTGCCCCGAAGGAGAGTTGCAAGCACACCACACACAAATTCTCCACCGAACACAACTCAATTGTATCCCCACCTGTTGGCCCAGCACCTTCCACGCGTCACCTAATCAATGACAATACACCGTGCTCTAAAAAAAAGTAACAAGAGAAAGATGCCTTTATGTGGTATTCATTTATTCATTAACAGATACATTCGCACAGGTATATAACGATTTGTGACTTGTGTTGAAAGAACTTGCAGAACTTATTGATTTTATTTACTGAATGGTAGGAGAATCATTCAGTTTTTTCCCCAGAGTCTAAGATTCTGTAATTAAAATCCAATAAACAGATTTTCTAAAAGTGGAAGATAATTTACATTCCATGGAACTGATTTTTAAAAATATTCTTGTTGAATTTGTATTTTTATCACAAAAAACACGCCATGAAGAAGCTTTTCCTATCTCAGCGGAATTTTGAAGCATTTTGCCGGTATAAACTGAAAGATATTCACATGATAACCAATCTCTTCCACACTGTCGCATTCTTTTCCCATTATATTGCAATCAGTATAGAATTTAAGACACCTCTAATTAAGTGAATCATTGACAAAAAGAGAAATCCTCACAAAAATTCCATAAGCAGGTTAACTGATATCCTATTGAACTTTATCATGGCAACAATTCTTTATCATGCTCCTCACAATCATTTTATCAGAGACAGAACGGGGAAAATATAGAGCGTGTGCGCATGGAGATTTATGATTAATTTTCACGCACATGCGTTGTGATTGGGATTTATTTTGAAATACCTGAATACTTTTTTTTGTATCTCGTTGTTACAAAATTTCTTGATAATTCTGCAGTTAATCTCTAATTTAGTTCCCCCGCACGGACACGTTGAGTCTTTTGGAGTTTCGTTTTTTTCTTCTTTTATTTTTGCGTAAGTACCAAGTCTAAAGGTTACCCACCGTTAAAATAATCTTCAATGACGAAGCAAAAATTTTCAATAGGGCTTTCGATTTTTCTGCTCTTCCACTATTTAAACTTTGCCCCGTGTTTCTTACGTAGGTATCTTATATACAATGTATAAAAAATAGGAAAAAAGTGGGCTTATGTATAAGAGAAAAAAATGATTAAGAAATATTTTATTTATGTAAATTTTTCACCAATTCAGGGATTGACATACATTTGGAGGAAAGAAGAAAAAAGCTTTTATAATATTTGATTGTGAAAAGAATTTTAATTTCAAAATAAAAGAATTGAATTACCAAAACATTTTTTTTAGAAAAATTTCAACATAGTTTTTTATTCAAATGTCTTCGGCGACAGAGAATGAAAAATTGTCTCAAAATTGGAAAGATCAAGATTAATTTATTAATAAATAAAATATCAAATAATGGGCCTAATTCAGCGACCAAGAAACCCTTGAAATTCGCTTGAAATCTTGAAATTTCAGTACAAAATTCAAAGATTTCAAGGGTTTCTTGGTCGCTGAATTAGGCCCAATTTATGAATTTTTCATATCTCTTTGTGAATTGTGTCGATATTTTGCATCAACTTTTGAGCACAAAAAGTGTAGCAAAGAGTACAAAAAAGAAGAAGATCAAACAGATGAGGCAGAAAAACATAAAGCACGCTGATAAAATCCGCGAGAATGCTTGTTAAGTAACGTGTTGGCAAGTTCAAAGTCCAAAAAACTCGAAAAAATAGGTCAAAGACTCCCATGGAAGTTGTTTCCACCACTATAAAATGTCTTCCACTTTATTCATAAGCTTCGCTGCTTTTTTATTATTATCTCACCAACATTTACGCATAAGAAAGACTTCGTACGAAGAAATACAAAGATGTGTGTGTAAATGAAAAAAAAAATAAACCAAGAATTGAGAGAAGGAAAAAAGGTGAAAAATCGACCTATAAAACATTTCCAAGTGAATGTTTACCACTTGCCGCCAATTGCATATTAATTCATTCAAATTAAACTAACAATATTCCAAGTGATTCATTTACCTACAAAACAATATTTTCTTTTTATAAATCTCACAGGGTTTACCAATATGAAAATCAAGAATTTCTCGCTTTTTTTCAAAAAGAATTGAAAAAAAATATTTTAAGTATAAAATGAAAAACCTTATGTTTTCTTCAAGAAAAGACGGAAACAAGTTATAAATATATTGTGAATATTATATAATTTTAACATGTTTTCCACGCATTTTATAATGTAGGCTTGTTGTGTCCCCTTTCCACGTGTTGACGCAAATAGAAAGAAAAAAGATCACAATATTTTTCTTCTGATCAGCACTTAAAAAAATGAAAACAGAAGCAAAGCAGGGAGAGGAAAAAAAGATTGATCAAACTGCAAGGTCGATTTTTTTTACATCAGACTGAAGGTCACACATATAAATGTTTTGTAACTTCTTTTGCAATGTTTATGCGTTATATATAGTGTATGCCCCAACACATAGGCTAAGGAGATCAATTAAAGAGCATGGGGGTTAAATTGAGCACAGAAATGTCATTCGAATACACATTCACGAGCATACGTTGCATATTTATTTATTTATTTAATTTTAATTCTTGTTCCGTGATATTTTATCATTCAAAAATATCCCAATTTGCATTTAACCATTTTGTTTTACCAGAAAAAAAGCTCAAAATAAAGAAAAATATGCATTTAAATTGATTTTTTATCAAAGTAAATTATAAAAAAAGAAACTTCCGTCATGTCCGGTAGTTAAGAGATAACATAGCATTAGTTTTTGGAATTAATTTCAATTTAGACGGAAGATAAAACAAACAATAAGTCTCACAGAGAGATTGATCTTGAGCTTTTTGTCCTTCCAAAAAAAAAAAAAGAAAACTCCTATAAAAGATGACGAAATTCAGTGTCTAATCAAAGTCAAACCAAATTGGGCATTACACTGCTGCTGATAAAGTATCGTCACAACATGTGACTTCCTTGAGCTTTTTGGACTTTTTCCAAGGTGATTGGCATGTACGTAAGCACCCCTTCTAATCATCCTCAACTGCAATATAATACACAGAGTTCAAATTGATAAAAGAGTTGTAATGTAATAACATTTCACAAGAAAATTCGCTTCTATCTTACAGAATTTTGTTATTAAGTTGAAGAAATCAAAACAATTTACTGATTTTTCCTCACAAAATAAAAATTCCGTATAATAGTGGAAAAATTCCATTGCATTTAGGCCGGAAAAGATCCATTTCAGACATTTTCCTCATAATTCACTGTGCCAAGGTTCAAGACAAAACAATTAGTCTATTTGAATTTATTTATTCGAGCCTCTCACCGATTTACTCACAAAATTCTTCTCTCTCTCTCTCATTGAGTTTCTCTTACATAACTTATCACTACCAAATGTAATTCTATTATATTAGTAAAAAAGAATAACACAAGTTTAATTTTAACCGTCAATTCAACTTGCAACAGTAGTGTGTGGATCAAAACATCACGTTTTTCGCGTTTTTCTCATCATTCGATGGAGAATTTTCCACCACATAAATATTTTATCTGTCGCAAACAAAACCTTTCTTATCAATTTCAAGTAAGTAAATATTCTGTATTTCACTTGGAAAATGCATAGCAGACATCTACGTAGTCAAGTCAGTTTATCTCCAGTTTTTGCATTGTAAATTTTTCCGAATAACCCAAGAGATCACGTGGAGTCTGCTTGAATGAACTTTCAGCAACAAGTTGTTTATTTTTCACAAAATCCAATGTCTTCCTCTTTAGCCTAAACTTAATAGATAAATTGACTAAAAATTGTTTATTTTAATTTGTTAAATAAACTTGTGTAAACTACATTGCTAATTAAAAATTTACGAGTGATTGTTGCTAAATATAGCACTTCCTAATGTGTGATACCTTAAAGATGATTGTGTGGAGAAATAATATTGCTAAATATTTCTGTCTTACATTGTCATTATTTTCTTATTTATAATTTGCACAGCAGAACTCAAGATAAAACGCGATAATTCAGCTGTTTTCTTTATTTTATGCAGTTCAGTGCGAAATATTCATTTTATTCAATGAAAAGTAAACAAACTTTCATTTATGAATAGTTTTAAGATTAGGATTGAATAAAAATCCAAGAAAATATAGATTTTGTTGTTCTTATTTTTCATTCAAAGTTTATGGTATTTAATAAAATATTTAGAAAATCTAGGTCATTTCCCTATGACCAAGCTTAATTTATTTTGAAGATAGCTCAAATGTGACCATGCAACAAGCCATGCAAGGTTCTTCCTCAAAGCTTTTAGAAAGTATTATATAATATAAAGAAAACATTTAGTTGTTGCGCAGAAGTATTTTTTAATTAAAAACAAATTTTTTAAATTAAGCTTATCGTTCATTTAAAACTAGGTGGAAAAGGTCGCATTGTCTTTTATTAACAATCAAGTGAAGTGACACAATATGTAAAAAAAAAACAGTAATTGATACAATTACCCATAAAGCTCATTTATTTGCAATGCTATTTGTAAATTTTTGTGGTTAGATTAAAATTAAGTTTACATTTTATTCTGCCCAATTAATTTATTATTACACATGTTAATTATTTCCGGAATAATAATTAAATTGTTAATGGTTTTTCTAACTATTTTTTCTAGAATATTGTAGGCTAATATGCTAACGCCAAACTGATAAAACAATAGAAGAACTCTAACTAAAGCCAATTAGTTTATTTTAACGACTTTTGATAAGAAAAAGCTCCTAGTTTTAGCAGAAGTCATTAAGGTTTCTTTTATTCTCGAGCGATATGTTTCGAATATTTTAATAATTGACATCCAGACAAAAGAGAATCTACTAAAGAACTTCTCTCAACTTTTTTTTATTTGATTTTAAAGGTCAACATTAACTTAATTTTTTTGTAAGCAATATTTAAATGGCTCTTAAATATTTTTAAAATTAGTTTTAAAAATATAAGTTCAGTTTCCTAGACAAACTCACTCAGACGATTAAAATAAAATGAATAGACAAAAGTTTATAACACTAAAATATTAATCTATTTAAATATTTACACGTAATGAAAGTTTTCCTCCTGATTTTTTCCAATTCACTCTGTCTCGACTCTACGTCATATTGAAGTGCAAATAATAAAAGTAATTTATCGTCGTCAGTGGGTATTTTGAGAGGCCGGTTAAAGAGGATGGAATGAGGGAAGATGTTTAATTTTTTATGCTATGCCTCTCATTCACAAACAAATAATTCGCGTCACATTTTGCAAAGATTGTGGTGTGAGAGACACTGAACAATTTATGAGGCAATGTAGGCAAACGAACGAAGCACCTTTGGACTTTAAACCCGTAACACAATCGCGGATCCAAAGACTTTGAAAATTTGATGAGGTTTTCATGATGATTCCGAATACTCTCGTGACCACAAGGTGGCTTTTATAGGAGTCGCGCTTTCGGATAATCCATATACCTAGAACTTTTGAACTCTACAGACAAAGTCTCAATTCCACACACATGCTTTTATGTGCGATAACATTCTCTTCTCTCAAGTGTAGCTAAAACCTTCTGTCTGTGCTAGAAAAATTTTCTACAATTGCGCTTCCTCATTCTACGTCGCACGCGGGCGATCTTCTCACATTTTCTTGCCCCACTCATTCACACAAATTGTTATCAAACAACTTAATCAGAATGCCTCTCGTCTGAACGATTTATTTACCAAAGTCCATGGTTTTTGAGCACAAAACCACCTCTTTCGTATAAAAGTCGCTCCCGCTATCTTGAGATACTTTTCCAACGCACTTTTTTCTTCATTCTCCCTCATCACAATGGTTTTTTGCCAAACCCTCACTCGATAAGCCTTGTGTTTGACTATCCAAGATCAGAAAGACAGGTGAAATGAAGTAAGATTAAAATGTTAAAATTTAGCAATTGTCAACAGTGAGGTAAAGACGCAAAAGAAAGCGATAAGAAAGCTTTGATATCTTGTTGGATTTACCGAAGAATTCTTGTGAATCACTCGCAGATTAAAGATCTCCTTACAGAAGGTAGAGACCGGTTAATCGCCCAAAAAGAAATTTTTATGGATATTTTTAATGTTTTAAAGTTATAGTTGTTCTTTGAATATCTTTAATATGTTTATAATACAAAAAATACCCTTGAATATGTTAAAAAGTACAATTATAAAGAAAATATCAAAACTACCATTCCAAAAAATATATTCATTAACTACAGTTTCCAAATCTTTTTTTTTTCTAAAAAGTTCTATTAGCTATAAAATCGAATAAACTATAATACAATCACCATAAAAAATTTCCTTAGAACTTTTAATATGAAAATTAGCATTAAATGTGAGGAAAATTGTTGTTTTCATACTTAATTGTGAGTTACCATGCATATGAGATAATTAACGACAGAATGACGTTGATTCCATTGCAAGAAATTTTTATTTTCAATAAATTGTATATAGAGAGAAATTGCAGCGCGATTGATTAAAAGCAATCAATATATGGTTCAGTTTCTCTGTCATACATAAGAGAGTAAATACTGAAACCTTTGCTCTTGCGTGCCTGATATCTCCTGATAAGATTCTTTTCTAATTTGTGGATACTGTGACAAAGGTTCGTTGAGATAAACTCCCTATATTTTTTTGAAAATCAAGCTGAAGCTGCTTTTTGTCGTTTTTCCCTGAAACAAGGAAAATCAAATTAAACGCTTTGTTTTCGCTTTCTTTCCTCTTTGAATTAAGAGAAGTTCACAAGTTGGCAAAAAACTCTATAATACATAAATAATTTGGAAATTGCGTCTGTTGGTGATGGAGTTTGATTCTCCAATTGTGTAGTTAATTTAAAAAAAACTATTGGGCAAGTCTTGGAATTCAAGGTTATCGTAATTGGTATTTCAGGTAGTCATGTGTTGTAATATGATTCATAAGGTTGAATCTGAATTTAAAATAGTACAAATATTGAAAGAAAATTTATATTAGGCTCAGACTCTCTGTGAGAATGGCATCTGTGGATAACTCCCCTAGTATCCTCAACCTTCGGCTTTACTATTAAACTGTTTTCGTTTACTCTTCAACCACAAATGATTAATAAATTAACAACTCTATTCTCATCTCTCTAAAATCTCTATTTCTCTTCGTTCTTATTTTTTTCTATTTTCTATTACTGTTCACTCTATGAGCAGGTTAACATTCGCTGAACAGTGACTTAAGGTGATTTATAAAGAGAAACTAGCGCCATCTGCCATACCTCTATTCCAATCTCCAAATAATGCTCCCATAGACTTCGAACCCAATCGTTGTTTACGCAAAACCCACACGCATGTGGGATACTTGCTAATTTTTAAAACGTAATATCAAGCAGGTATTATCCGAATGTTGATTGAGCAAAAAAAAAAGAGCTGTGTGTGAGCTTGCGGCAATCGCCAAGGATTTTGTTTTGAGTACAAAAGCCGCTGCTTGCAACATTTTTTGGGAATTTCGGAGACAATCAAAATTAACACTGAAGGTTAATTTTTGGCTTTTCATGAAAATCACACGAATTTCTTGGACTTTTGCAAATTGTGGAAAGTGAAAGAGTGCATGCACTGCACAAATCCCTGACCTGGGGCAAAATGATCGCGATTACACTTGAAAAGTCCAGCAGGAAAGTCTCGAAATGCGAAATTTGCGCGTGTTTGACAGAAATTGGTAAAATTGGGTCAACGATTTTTTTTCGTCGTCGTCGTCGTGCACGAGTAAAGGAGACACACGCATTGAGATGTGTGTGGGTGAGAGTGAGATGGGGGACACAGGTGCTTCCGAGCAGTGACGTAGAAGGAAAAGTGTTTTGCAAGTCCAAAAGGAAAACATTAAAGAAAATCTCCTCTGCGATAGTTTTTTTTCTCCACAAAACAACTCAAATTGAGTCACACACTGAATTCCACCTTGATGCATTCAATTTACCTTTTTTTTTCTCTCTGCCTCACCACATAAAAGCAACAAATTTACACGCACACACCATCAACAGTACAAAGTTCAATCTCCGCCACTGCGATGCTTGGAAAATAAAAATCTTCAAATCGTTGTTCTTCCTCAGTTGCTCACCCAATTTTCTCTAAAGTTTTCACGTTTTTCTCTAGCACTAAAAAATGCCTCCTGAGTGTTGGAAAATGTGAAATTATATTTCCACGAAAAGCACCCACAGAAAATTCCTCTCCAATTGCAATTTTTTCAGGGATATTTCCCCCTCTCAACACTTTTTCACTGGAAAATTTCTCTCACAAATATTCACACAGATGGGCGAATAAAATCTTTTGTCGACTTTTTGTCTTCTTGAATTCCCGAATTTCCGTAACACACGCGACACGATCAAATTAAAATGTGCAACTAAAATAAAAATCGCGTAGCAATCTTGCAAAGAGCGAGCTTTCCCACTAAACCTTCTTTTTGTTATGTTGGACATGGGTAGTGGAAGGTAGCGGATAATTCCTAGGACGTGTCCAATGTGACTGGAATTAAAACAAAAACAAAAGAAAATTGTGGCCGTTTGAATACGTTTTAATTTTGTGAAAATTTCTGCTTTTAGTTTCTTTGTTTCTGAAAGCAGTGAACTACATTTGTCTAGTATAGATTTAGATCTATGTATTTTTAAGGAGGAAAATTGGTCGGGAAGAGCTGAAGATCTAAGTAAAAAAAATATTACAAAATACGAAAACGCATCTGACTAAATATACCATGAAGTTAGCTTCACTTTCGCAGAGTTGTTTTCCAAAAAGAAAAAAACCGCTGATTCCAGATTCCACACATAAAAACCGCGCGCTTAAAAAATTATATTTTGATGGACGGAGGTGGAAGGAAAAATCGAATTTTCTCTCATTTCCACTGCTTTTCCATTTAAAATAACCAATTCATTTTGCGGAGAAATACATCGTGTTGTGATTTGATTAAAAATTCAATGATGCATTACATTGTTAGAAAAAAGTGAAAAATATGAAAATTTTTAACATTTTTTGCATTATTTTTTCAGTTATCGGGAAGAAATTCAATAATGATTGTGTCTCGTGCGTGCATGTCCTGCCTTTTTTCACAGTAGAATACCACAAAAAGGAAGCTGGGAGTTCCAGTCAGCGTTTTGGCTCACAACTATAATTAAATACATAATATGGAAGCTGTGAGAAGAAAACTTGAGTGCGGGAAATCCATCAATTTTTTGGAACAGAGCTGTGAAGTTTTCCAGCTAATACATCATTCAACATTTTGTAAACAAAAATTCAGGGTCGTAATCACGGAGTTAGTCAACTTTTGTCCTGATAATAAAATTTACCTAATTATACCCAGATTGAAAAAAAATACCATTTTAAAATTATTTAATGTAAAAGGAGATCACTCACATATCCATATCACCATGCGCATCTTCCAAGAATGTGAAACAGAATCCATTTCTGTTGCTTTACCTTTGATTGATTTCAATAAAATTTAATGTGAAGTGAGATCATATTTTATGCTGAAAACTTAAGAACATGTTTTTTATCGATTTCTCACTTGTCTCTATCAAATGCAGTTCATAGAACTTTTTAGAATAAATAAAAAAAAATGACAGGAATGGGTTAATTTTTTAGATAAAAAATTAATGCTTAGGATTCATTTTTCAGCTAAATCAGCAATCCGGTAGAACACTCTCACCAAAACGGTGGACACTTCAAATCAACGATATGAGAGAATTGCTCATGACAATGGTTGGAGGTAAGTTAAAATTTTTTTTTTCTACATTTTGAGGGAATGCTTAACGCTTGAACTGCTGTCTCAGTAGGCTATGTCAGGATAAGATTACCTTCCAAAAAAATTTAAATCTAAAGGTCGGAACTCGAATCATACTTACCTATATACCTATTTCAATATAAAATCTATAAAGACAGGTCTGTCTGTCTGTTTGTTGGTAAATCAGTAATGGTGTTTGGCTATACAAATCTACACCGTTTCGAGTAGCCGTATTCATTCCCCCCCCCCAAAGCCCCCATTCAGGTAGACCCCCCATATAAAACTCATGTATTTTTTGTGAATTTTTGAATTTGGCGCCCAAAATGTTGTATGAAAATGATTTCTTCTCTTTGCAAATTTTCCTTTTGGGAATGATAAGTGGGCCCAATCGATAATTTACCTCGTCCAATATAATTCGTTAGGGCGCACGATAATATTATAGTAAAATAATTTTAATAGCCGGTTACATAATATTGGGTCATCTCTAAATGGATGTCGCAACCGAGTAAAAATTAATTTCTGCAAAAAGAGTTTGTGACGACATGTCGTAGGATAATCCATACCTTTTCCACTTTTCGTCATTGGATAATTCCTCAACATGTCCAATAAGATTATTTTTTTTATAAATTATTTTCTAATTTAATAAAACCCAAAAATTAATTTATACAGCCTTAAGTTAAGCTGTGATACGTCGTCGGAAACTAGTTTAAGATAATTTGGGCTACTTTAGACAGGATTTTCAAAATTCTTTGTGAACAAATGGTGGTATATAAACACATGCGTCCTTTTAAGAACTACACCTTAGATCTTAGAATCAGAGCTTTCAGAATATAGTATGAATTACGTCCTCCCACTACATATTTATGGCCGCCATCTTGAATACCCAAACTATTATTTATTTTTTATACCTATACATATATCGGGTTCTGCAAAAGATATAATTATGAAACTTGAATATGTTCTATCAACCTAACTTTTAATTAATACAAAAAAATCGATCTGACAACATTAAAGCAAAATGGCCGACTATATGTGTATAATAATACTTTGACGCTAAGCATTGAGAGATATCAATTTGATTTCTTGGGTTTCTTGGACCAATCTTAGTTAAAATTCTCTAAGAAATTCAAAGATGGCCGATAGTTTACCCCAATTCTTGTTAACAAAGGTCATAAATTACAATTTTTAAATAATTTATTCAAAAATTGCGCTCCGTCCGCCATTTTGAATAACCTCAAAATTTTGTTTTCGCTACATCACAGCTCCTGTAATAGCTAAAAATCTGAAATTTTTATATGTTGTAGGGGCCATCAAGAGCTTTCCAACGATACCTCATTTTCGAAAATCGGTCAAGCCGATTAGTCAATATGGCCGCCACAATTTTTCATCGAAAATCGACCATAACTCGAAAACGGCTTGACCGATTTTGATCAACCCGGGCTCAAATGAAAGATCTCAACAAACCCTACAACTCTCTAGAACATCCGAAGTTTCAAAAGTGACCGCTAGGGGGCCAAAAATCAAAAACAAAATTTTCGATGAGTTTTCGATGAATATCTCGAAAACGCCATTATCGATTTGTTTCATTTTTTGATGTATTATAGCCTACTATAACATCCATTTATAAAAAATAATTTAAAAAATTTATGTCGCCATTTTGAAAATATTGAGCTCCAACTTTGACATGTCATATCTCGGGTTCTACAAGTCCGATTTTGATCAACTCAAGCGCAAATGAAAGGTTTCGTGAAACTCTACAAATGTCTAGAACATTGCAACTTCGAGAAATGACCGCAAGAGGCGCTAAAATCAAAAACAAAGTTTTCGAAAATTTCGAACTCGAATTTTTCGAAAATGGCGACATATTTTTTTTTTTTCATTTTTCGATGTTATAGCTGACTTCAAGATCTTTCGAACAAAAAAAAATTATGAAAATCTATGGATCCGTTCTCGAGATATGGCCTTCTAAATATTTATTATCGTATGACTTTTCTACTTTTCCCGACTTTGCGCGTATTTAAACTAATTCGCGTTCTAGTTTGCTCTCACAAAATTGGTACACTGAAAGAAACACAGCTCTCGTAAGCTTGGTTTGCTTACCAGTACATTTCTTAATAAATCATTTCACCATTTGCAAAAAAAACCAAACTACTTTTTAATAAATATTTCTAAAAATAGTTTTTGAGAATACGCTACGCTTCTGAAAATAATTATTAAAAAAAAAACAATTAATAAAAACCAAAATACTTTGTGTTAAGTAAGTAGGTATATTTTGTAAATATTAAATACTCATTTGAGATATTTTTTATTAAAAATCTTTAACAAAAAACTTCAATCACATATTAGTTTGTGTTCCTTTTGCCTTATAGCTAGAAGTCTGAAATTTTAATATGTTGTAGAATTCACTCAGCTCAGTAAGACGTTTTCATTGGTAACTCATACTTGAAAATCGGTCAAACCGTTTAGCAAATATGTCCGCCTAAAGCAAAAAGTACTCTTTTATATAACTCGAGAACGGCTTGTCCGATTTTGACCAATTCAAGCTCAAATGAAAGATTTAATGAAGCTCTATAAATATTTAGAACATTCCGAACATTCCAAGTTCCAAAAATGGCAACAAGAGGCAGTAAAATGAAAAATATGTTGTAGCTTGACTTAATATTTTCCACTATGCTAAAAATGAAAAAAAAATCTATGTCGCCGTTTAGAATATATAATAATTTTTTGTTGTGAGAACTTATTTATTTAATACGTATATTCAGCAATTGGTATGATAATGACTTAAAGACGTGAGGGAAGTAAGTCCAAGGACATACTCTAAAATTACTTTAAATAAGGCATAAATCAACAATAGTCAACCATTTGAAAAATTCTTGAATTTGAAAAGTTCTTAAAGCCATATCTTCTGTTCTTCTCGTTCGATTTTGCTTAAATTGGTATCAAATTAAAGGTTTTGCAAAATTCTACAACTTTCTGCAATATTTAAAACCATTTAAACCATTTCTTGAGGCCGAAAAATGTCAAGAAAAGTTTTCATGAAACAAAAGCCGCCATTTTCCTAAAAAAATATTAATAAAAAAAGTAGTTTCATTTTTATAAAGACGCTACATACACGCTTGAAAAGATTTATTTAAAAAAATATATTATTAAAAAAT
>NC_074707.1:28216666-28222204 GCF_024334085.1 Lutzomyia longipalpis
ATGGGTTAAGTAGCCCCATTCAAGATGGACTTGAATTTACATATCTATTGCAATAAGCTAATGAACTCTCCATACACTGCATCCCCAGTTAATTAGTTAAAATTAATGGGCTAAGTGCTGGGCTTTTCCCGTTTCGCTCGCCGCTACTAAGGGAATCCTAGTTAGTTTCTTTTCCTCCCCTTATTAATATGCTTAAATTCAGGGGGTAGTCACGTGTGAGTTGAGATCGCATTTTATTTTATTTTTGTTTTTACATTTTTATATTGAATAGCCCCTTTGCAATTGCAATACAAGTTTTATTTTTCGTATATATAGTACATGATTATTAGTTTATTCAATGACTTTGATATATACCTTCTTGTATTGAATTGCTTTTCAATTCGGGTACATTCAAAATGTATTTCAAACATTTTATTAAGAGCATGAATCATTATAATTAAGAGAATCATAGCCCCAATGTTTTTCACTGAGAAAAACAATTTGAATTGCTTATTTTTACGACACTCAACCATACGTGGTCCATGCAGTTTCCGAGAAAACTTTTGCATGAACCGCAATATGCGTTCAAAATGTCGATGTTCATGTGTCCTGCAGTTCACACGATTTCACACAGTTAGCTGCGTTCTTCATCGACCCACGAGCCAAGTGATCCCCCGTATAGGGTTGATTATTAGTTTAATTTCTTTTTTTTTATTTCCCTTTTTGCACATTTAAGCAAACAAAAAAAAGTAAAAGACAAAATGATAAAATAAAATAATATGGCTGATAAACGTACATTCATACATTTATCAATAATGTTTATTTTTTGAGGTATTTTACATGCCATGTAGAATAAAGAAATATCTGAGCTCCTTAAAGCTCATGCTGATTTTAAACTACACACATGTTATATACACAAAAAAATTAAATATTTTCACGGTCATCCAAATGAGAGTTCTTTGTGAATTTTCATTTATATTGGATTGGCATCTGAATATTAACAGATTTAAGGAATGAAAGAATATCATTCATTTTTATCCCGGCTTCAATATGTATTTTTTTTTGTGTATATAAACCGGACTTTTCTGCAACAAAATGTAATTTATTGCAAAAAAAAAACACTCAAAATGTAGATAAATATATATTTTATCAATGATCCTTCCGCAGGTTCACCTACGGAAACCTTGTTACGACTTTTACTTCCTCTAAATAATCAAGTTCGGTCAACTTCTGTGTAACATACCAAATTACTACAAGAGTATTTCGGCGTACACGTCCAGAGACCTCACTAAACAATTCATCAGTAGTAGCGACGGGCGGTGTGTACAAAGGGCAGGGACGTAATCAATGCAAGCTTTTGACTCACACTTACTGGGAATTCCGGGTTCATGTGGACAGTTACAGTCCACAATCCCAACCAAGAAAGTGGTTCAATGTTTACCCATACCTCTCGGTCAAGGATAAAACACATTGATACTTTCATTGTAGCGCGCGTGCTGCCCAGGACATCTAAGGGCATCACAGACCTGTTATTGCTCAATCTCATAATGCTAGACGCATTTTGTCCTTTTAAGAAGCAAAGTGTCCTTTCAAGACAAACCCAACAGGTACAACTCCACCGCATACGCAGAAAGTACAACGACTTGCTTTTGCAAGCAAGCCAAAGCACCCACGCACATACGGTTTCAGCGTCATAATCCTGCAGGCATCTATTTAAAAAAGTTTGAGTCTCGTTCGTTATCGGAATTAACCAGACAAATCACTCCACGAACTAAGAACGGCCATGCACCACCACCCATAGATTCGAGAAAGAGCTATCAATCTGTCTTACTCATTTATGTTCGGACCTGGTAAGTTTTCCCGTGTTGAGTCAAATTAAGCCGCAGGCTCCACTCCTGGTGGTGCCCTTCCGTCAATTCCTTTAAGTTTCAGCTTTGCAACCATACTTCCCCCGGAGCCCAAAAGCTTTGGTTTCCCGAAAAGCGACTGAATGAGCCTAAATAAGTAGCCACATCCAATTGCTAGCTGGCATCGTTTATGGTTAGAACTAGGGCGGTATCTGATCGCCTTCGATCCTCTAACTTTCGTTCTTGATTAATGAAAACATCCTTGGCAAATGCTTTCGCTTAAGTTAGTCTTACGAGGGTCTACGAATTTCACCTCTCGCCTCGTAATACTAATGCCCCCAACTGCTTCTATTAATCATTACCTCTTGATCTAGAAACCAATCAAATAGAACAGAGGTCCTATTCCATTATTCCATGCAAAATATATTCAGGCGTTATAATTTTCATTACATTTAGCCTGCTTTAAGCACTCTAATTTGTTCAAAGTAATTGTATCGGCCCACAATAGCATTCGATAAAGAACACTAAAATGGGGTTTTTACATAAGGGTCGTGCCAAAGCTTAGAAGCAAAGGTCGTTTCTCTCACCGATGAAACATCCATCACACCAAAGGTTACATGCACGCCATTTTACTGATGCACATACAACAAGCAGTACAAACCCGTACTTGGGTATACTGCTCGTGTGGGACACAAATTCAACTACGAACGTTTTAACCGCAACAACTTTAATATACGCTATTGGAGCTGGAATTACCGCGGCTGCTGGCACCAGACTTGCCCTCCAATTGTTACTTGTTAAAGGATTTAAAGTGTACTCATTCCAATTACAGGGCCTCGGATGTGAGTCCTGTATTGTTATTTTTCGTCACTACCTCCCCGTGCCGGGATTGGGTAATTTACGCGCCTGCTGCCTTCCTTAGATGTGGTAGCCGTTTCTCAGGCTCCCTCTCCGGAATCGAACCCTGATTCCCCGTTACCCGTAGAAACCATGGTAGTCCTCTATACTACCATCAATAGTTGATAGGGCAGACATTTGAATGATCTATCGTCGGTACGAGACCATACGATCAGCCATAATTATCCAGATTCATCTAAAAAAAATCCACCAAAGTGAATCTTGGTTTTAATCTAATAAAAGCACACGTCTCACCCACATCATTGCTGCAGGGATCCATGTTGTTTGCATGTATTAGCTCTGGAATTACCACAGTTATCCAAGTAACTGGGTTAATAATCAAATAAATAATAGCTGTTATACTGAGCCTTTTGCGGTTTCACTATAAGATAGTTTGTACATAGACATGCATGGCTTAATCTTTGAGACAAGCATATAACTACTGGCAGGATCAACCAGAATAATGTCATATCAATTTTTCAATATGCCATCAATAACATATACTCGACACATCAAATGACATGATGAGCATCATTATCATCAATTTACACGACACACCTTACTTAACGTACATTACGATGTTCGTAATATAAGACGACTAGTGTGTACGTATAACACATTCAAAAAATACACCACCAATACTAATAAGCTTCCTACTAACACATAGAAAAAAAAACTCACTAACATTTTAATCTTTATAATAAAATGAAACTCAATACATAGACAACTTTATTCGTGTAGCAAGACTCAGAAACTCACATTCAATGAGTTCCTATATCTTGTTTCTATACCATTTCTCTAAACTGAAATGGAAATGGCTAATTAAGTATGAAAAAAATTTCCTAGAATACCAAATTCAATTAAAATCTGACACTTTGATCTGAAACTGACAAAAATTAATTTCAAACGATCGTATTTTTGACTAAAAAAGTGTACATATTTTTATACACCAATTTGACATTTGTCTCATTCAATACTTCAAGCTCTGATCACTTTTGGAGCCTTTAATTAAAATCCTACTCCTTTTGTGGATATTTTATCATTCAACAAAGTTCTTAAATTCACGCGGTCATTGAACAAGTTTAAATTAAAATTTTATTAAATTTTAACATATCTGATCAACGTATATCCTTTGTAACTTATATAGCTATACTAAAGTTTCAATTTTACAGAAATTTTTAAGATCCTTTATGAATATCATTATTTGATTGGTTAATTCATACATTTTCTCTAGTTCAAAAAGATTTTTTTAGAAAAATCAAATTTTTGAAATCATTTTAGCTATTTCTCTAAATTACATCTTATTCTAGAACTAATTTTTCCAGGGGATTTACTATGAAATCTGTATGTTTCACACAGTGAAAAATCACGCATGAGTGCAGCAAAACCATTGCTCCAAATTATACAAACGCATTGTGAAACATTCGACAGTGAGAGAAAAAGAGTGAAAAACTGAAAAATCCTTCGTCCTGAACATAGTTTCCCGCCTTCGGCCTTGTGGTTTATTTACATTTGGATTGATCTATACTTAAATACTTAATCCCTTAATGAGTTATTGTAACAGAAAGGATTGCATGGAAGAATCATGCTCTACATTGCATATAGATACACGTCAAAAACACTCACATCGGTCTTTGTTGAATTACTGTAACTTTTTTTTATGCTTTTTTGTCATTTACGTTCCCTGTTAAAATTACTTATAATACATCGTTGTCAAATAAATGTAATAAGATTATTTTTTCTCTTTTGTTTTCAGATTTTTTCTGCATTTGATCAACTTTTGAGAATGATGATCAGGAAAAAATACTTGGTATGCTACGATTGAGGTATACCAACTAATTATAAAAACCACTTCTAATGAACAAAATGGATCATTTTCCTGAGCAAATGGCTCCTGACAACACAATTCTTTTAACCCTTTCGCGTCCAAGTGAAACATTGAAACATGCGCTCTCCTTCTCACGATATTTTTAAGTCAAAACGTCTTTTTAGACCTCTTTTGCGTGAATTTGATGCATAACTTGGAAAAGCTATTAATTTCATAAAAAAAATTGGAAAAATAAAATGTTTCACGTTTGAGTCAGCGTTTGACCTAACGGACACGAAAGGGTTAATACAACGATTATGAATGATGAGACTCTAGAAATGCGAAATGGATGGAAAACGTACTACTCACACTGTCTCAATATATGTCTGTCCATATGCATTCATGTCAAATCTTCACTCTATTCATGTGCTTAAGTGTGATAAGAGAGATTAAAGATATAATTTCATTACAGTAGAATATCTGCAAAAAAAGAAGAAAATTTATTAAAATTTCGTATTATAATGAAAATAGTGTACAATTTAAATCATAATATGTGAGGGAATATGAAAGAAGTTGCTGAACTCAAGAACTAATTTTTTTAGAGAAATTAAGTAAGCAAAAATAATTATATTTGAATTATTACTAAAATATAAAAGCATTTGAATCAACTTTTTGATGAACTTTTCGCATATCATGTAGATTAAAATAAAACAATTAAAGAAAACATAAACTAAAAAAAAAGTTACAGTAATTCAACAAAGACCGATGTGAGTGTTTTTGACGTGTATCTATATGCAATGTAGAGCATGATTCTTCCATGCAATCCTTTCTGTTACAATAACTCATTAAGGGATTAAATATTTAAGTATAGATCAATCCAAATGTAAATAACCTACAAGACCGAAGGCGGGAAACTATGTTCAGGACGAAGGATTTTTCAGTTTTTCACTCTTTTTCTCTCACTGTCGAATGTTTCACAATGCGTTTGTATAATTTGGAGCAATGGTT
>NC_074707.1:28222704-28227704 GCF_024334085.1 Lutzomyia longipalpis
AAGCAGTGGTATCAACGCAGAGTGAAACATGCGCTCTCCTTCTCACGATATTTTTAAGTCAAAACGTCTTTTTAGACCTCTTTTGCGTGAATTTGATGCATAACTTGGAAAAGCTATTAATTTCATAAAAAAAATTGGAAAAATAAAATGTTTCACGTTTGAGTCAGCGTTTGACCTAACGGACACGAAAGGGTTAATACAACGATTATGAATGATGAGACTCTAGAAATGCGAAATGGATGGAAAACGTACTACTCACACTGTCTCAATATATGTCTGTCCATATGCATTCATGTCAAATCTTCACTCTATTCATGTGCTTAAGTGTGATAAGAGAGATTAAAGATATAATTTCATTACAGTAGAATATCTGCAAAAAAAGAAGAAAATTTATTAAAATTTCGTATTATAATGAAAATAGTGTACAATTTAAATCATAATATGTGAGGGAATATGAAAGAAGTTGCTGAACTCAAGAACTAATTTTTTTAGAGAAATTAAGTAAGCAAAAATAATTATATTTGAATTATTACTAAAATATAAAAGCATTTGAATCAACTTTTTGATGAACTTTTCGCATATCATGTAGATTAAAATAAAACAATTAAAGAAAACATAAACTAAAAAAAAAGTTACAGTAATTCAACAAAGACCGATGTGAGTGTTTTTGACGTGTATCTATATGCAATGTAGAGCATGATTCTTCCATGCAATCCTTTCTGTTACAATAACTCATTAAGGGATTAAATATTTAAGTATAGATCAATCCAAATGTAAATAACCTACAAGACCGAAGGCGGGAAACTATGTTCAGGACGAAGGATTTTTCAGTTTTTCACTCTTTTTCTCTCACTGTCGAATGTTTCACAATGCGTTTGTATAATTTGGAGCAATGGTTTTGCTGCACTCATGCGTGATTTTTCACTGTGTGAAACATACAGATTTCATAGTAAATCCCCTGGAAAAATTAGTTCTAGAATAAGATGTAATTTAGAGAAATAGCTAAAATGATTTCAAAAATTTGATTTTTCTAAAAAAATCTTTTTGAACTAGAGAAAATGTATGAATTAACCAATCAAATAATGATATTCATAAAGGATCTTAAAAATTTCTGTAAAATTGAAACTTTAGTATAGCTATATAAGTTACAAAGGATATACGTTGATCAGATATGTTAAAATTTAATAAAATTTTAATTTAAACTTGTTCAATGACCGCGTGAATTTAAGAACTTTGTTGAATGATAAAATATCCACAAAAGGAGTAGGATTTTAATTAAAGGCTCCAAAAGTGATCAGAGCTTGAAGTATTGAATGAGACAAATGTCAAATTGGTGTATAAAAATATGTACACTTTTTTAGTCAAAAATACGATCGTTTGAAATTAATTTTTGTCAGTTTCAGATCAAAGTGTCAGATTTTAATTGAATTTGGTATTCTAGGAAATTTTTTTCATACTTAATTAGCCATTTCCATTTCAGTTTAGAGAAATGGTATAGAAACAAGATATAGGAACTCATTGAATGTGAGTTTCTGAGTCTTGCTACACGAATAAAGTTGTCTATGTATTGAGTTTCATTTTATTATAAAGATTAAAATGTTAGTGAGTTTTTTTTTCTATGTGTTAGTAGGAAGCTTATTAGTATTGGTGGTGTATTTTTTGAATGTGTTATACGTACACACTAGTCGTCTTATATTACGAACATCGTAATGTACGTTAAGTAAGGTGTGTCGTGTAAATTGATGATAATGATGCTCATCATGTCATTTGATGTGTCGAGTATATGTTATTGATGGCATATTGAAAAATTGATATGACATTATTCTGGTTGATCCTGCCAGTAGTTATATGCTTGTCTCAAAGATTAAGCCATGCATGTCTATGTACAAACTATCTTATAGTGAAACCGCAAAAGGCTCAGTATAACAGCTATTATTTATTTGATTATTAACCCAGTTACTTGGATAACTGTGGTAATTCCAGAGCTAATACATGCAAACAACATGGATCCCTGCAGCAATGATGTGGGTGAGACGTGTGCTTTTATTAGATTAAAACCAAGATTCACTTCGGTGGATTTTTTTAGATGAATCTGGATAATTATGGCTGATCGTATGGTCTCGTACCGACGATAGATCATTCAAATGTCTGCCCTATCAACTATTGATGGTAGTATAGAGGACTACCATGGTTTCTACGGGTAACGGGGAATCAGGGTTCGATTCCGGAGAGGGAGCCTGAGAAACGGCTACCACATCTAAGGAAGGCAGCAGGCGCGTAAATTACCCAATCCCGGCACGGGGAGGTAGTGACGAAAAATAACAATACAGGACTCACATCCGAGGCCCTGTAATTGGAATGAGTACACTTTAAATCCTTTAACAAGTAACAATTGGAGGGCAAGTCTGGTGCCAGCAGCCGCGGTAATTCCAGCTCCAATAGCGTATATTAAAGTTGTTGCGGTTAAAACGTTCGTAGTTGAATTTGTATCCCACACGAGCAGTATACCCAAGTACGGGTTTGTACTGCTTGTTGTATGTGCGTCAGTAAAATGATGCGCATGTGACCTTTGGTGTGATGGATGTTTTATCGGTGAGGGAAACGACCTTTGCTTCTAAGCTTTGGCACGACCCTTATGTAAAAACCCCATTTTAGTGTTCTTTATCGAATGCTATTGTGGGCCGATACAATTACTTTGAACAAATTAGAGTGCTTAAAGCAGGCTAAATGTAATGAAAATTATAACGCCTGAATATATTTTGCATGGAATAATGGAATAGGACCTCTGTTCTATTTGATTGGTTTCTAGATCAAGAGGTAATGATTAATAGAAGCAGTTGGGGGCATTAGTATTACGAGGCGAGAGGTGAAATTCGTAGACCCTCGTAAGACTAACTTAAGCGAAAGCATTTGCCAAGGATGTTTTCATTAATCAAGAACGAAAGTTAGAGGATCGAAGGCGATCAGATACCGCCCTAGTTCTAACCATAAACGATGCCAGCTAGCAATTGGATGTGGCTACTTATTTAGGCTCATTCAGTCGCTTTCCGGGAAACCAAAGCTTTTGGGCTCCGGGGGAAGTATGGTTGCAAAGCTGAAACTTAAAGGAATTGACGGAAGGGCACCACCAGGAGTGGAGCCTGCGGCTTAATTTGACTCAACACGGGAAAACTTACCAGGTCCGAACATAAATGAGTAAGACAGATTGATAGCTCTTTCTCGAATCTATGGGTGGTGGTGCATGGCCGTTCTTAGTTCGTGGAGTGATTTGTCTGGTTAATTCCGATAACGAACGAGACTCAAACTTTTTTAAATAGATGCCTGCAGGATTATGACGCTGAAGCCGTGTATGTGCGTGGGTGCTTTGGCTTGCTTGCAAAAGCAAGTCGTTGTACTTTCTGCGTATGCGGTGGAGTTGTACCTGTTGGGTTTGTCTTGAAAGGACACTTTGCTTCTTAAAAGGACAAAATGCGTCTAGCATTATGAGATTGAGCAATAACAGGTCTGTGATGCCCTTAGATGTCCTGGGCAGCACGCGCGCTACAATGAAAGTATCAATGTGTTTTATCCTTGACCGAGAGGTATGGGTAAACATTGAACCACTTTCTTGGTTGGGATTGTGGACTGTAACTGTCCACATGAACCCGGAATTCCCAGTAAGTGTGAGTCATAAGCTTGCATTGATTACGTCCCTGCCCTTTGTACACACCGCCCGTCGCTACTACTGATGAATTGTTTAGTGAGGTCTCTGGACGTGTACGCCGAAATACTCTTGTAGTAATTTGGTATGTTACACAGAAGTTGACCGAACTTGATTATTTAGAGGAAGTAAAAGTCGTAACAAGGTTTCCGTAGGTGAACCTGCGGAAGGATCATTGATAAATTATATATTTATCTACATTTTGAGTGTTTTTTTTTGCAATAAATTACATTTCGTTGCAGAAAAGTCCGGTTTATATACACAAAAAAAAATACATATTGAAGCCGGGATAAAAATGAATGATATTCTTTCATTCCTTAAATCTGTTAATATTCAGATGCCAATTCAATATAAATGAAAATTCACAAAGAATTCTCATTTGGATGACCGTGAAAATATTTAATTTTTTTGTGTATATAACATGTGTGTAGTTTAAAATCTGCATGAGCTTTAAGGAGCTTAGGTATTTCTTTATTCTACATGGCATGTAAAATACCCCAAAAAATACACATTATTGATAAATGTATGAATGTACGTTTATCAGCCATATTATTTTATTTTATCATTTTGTCTTTTACTTCTCTTTTTTGCTTATATGTGCAAAAAGGGAAATAAAAAGAAATTAAACTAATAATCAACCCTATACGGGGGATCACTTGGCTCGTGGGTCGATGAAGAACGCAGCTAACTGTGTGAAATCGTGTGAACTGCAGGACACATGAACATCGACATTTTGAACGCATATTGCGGTACATGCAAAAGTTTTATCGGAAACTGCATGGACCACGTATGGTTGAGTGTCGTAAAAATAAGCAATTCAAATTGTTTTTTTTTCCTAACTGAAAAAACATTGGGGCTATGACTCTGTTTTTGATTCATGCTCTTAATAAAATGTTTGAAATACATTTTGAATGTACCCGAATTGAAAAGTAATTCAATACAAGAAGGTATATATCAAAGTCATTGAATAAAATAATAATCATGTACTATATATACGAAAAATAAAACTTTTATTGCAATTGCAAAGGGGCTATTCAATATAAAAATGTAAAAACAAAAATAAAATAAAATGCGATCTCAACTCATATGTGACTACCCCCTGAATTTAAGCATATTAATAAGGGGAGGAAAAGAAACTAACTAGGATTCCCTTAGTAGCGGCGAGCGAAACGGGAAAAGCCCAGCACTTAGCCCATTAATTTTAACTAATTAACTGGGGATGCAGTGTATGGAGAGTTCATTAGCTTATTGCAATAGATATGTAAATTCAAGTCCATCTTGAATGGGGCTACTTAACCCA